>NC_033795.1:60135746-60159940 GCF_001876935.1 Asparagus officinalis
CCCACCAACCAATATAACTACCATAACGCACACACCATCGAACACACGATCACATAAAAACTTAAAGTATATTTTTAGCTTATGTGTCTTAGGGGTGGTGTAACAAGTTGATCCGTGTGTATCCGGTCCGAGCCTGTCCGCCATATCATTAGTTCATTGAAATTCATAACTAAAGTAAGAAATATAATTTAATTCATTTAAATGAAAAAAGTAAAGTTATATATATTATCTGATCCGACATAAACCGTCTCCTATATGCTCCTGCTTCCTTGAAGGCAAGTCGAACATGATGTTGTGACTCTAATTCTCCTGCTACCCGGCGCCTCGTTCTTCTCCTCAATCCGCTGATATGGTGTTTGCTGCGTACTGCCAATCTTCAATCGCCTTCAACCCGCCGGTGCTCATCGATTCTTGTCTTGATATGAATTTGCTTCTGATGTTCCGGTTGTGTATAGACTCGTAGCGTACTAAGACTCGTGCGGGCTCTGCTTCCGATCCTCTCCACGGTATTCTGTTCTTCCCTATCGTCCAATGACCGTCTCGATGCATGGAGTCCATCCTATTTTCTACCTTAGCCAACCATGATGTGTTAGAACCACCCTGAGACTGAGGCATTATTGTCATGTACCTTGGCATGTAATTTCTGCCGTGAATATCAAAACAACCAGGCCAAGATCGCTTAATAATGATGCATTTGTTATGAAGAATTGAATATATAAATCGAACTGTTACTTCAACACCAGATCATTATGATTGCTTTTTTCTTCATGGCCGTAATTCGGCTGGCCCCAGAAGTCAAAATACGATCTGCAAAATGCCCGATATCCCCCTTCCCTAATTTTATTCAAATTATATCATTAACTCATACCACATAAATAATACTCAACTTGGACAAACTTAAAGTAATATATTATTATCCTCAAGCTCCAATTGATGAAATGCTGGATTGAAGGACCTGGCGAGCCTCAGTGCATGCTCGTAACTGCAGGCGCGCTTTGCGGTTTGCCTCCTTGTTATTCAGCTTGGACGCCTGCAAAAAAATGTCATAATCAAACAATTATAGAAATTCAATTTAATTAAAATATTATACTTCGATAATACCTGAATTTCAGCCCGCTGTCCAGTAATCGAAACAGCTAACAAATCATCTCAATCCACCACGCGTCCGCTCCCCAAGTTGCCGAATCGCTCCCATCTTTCTGTTATTTAACAAAATATCTTTTCTTCACCTGTAAACAGTTCATCTCTTGAACATAAATTGATTTCGCGTGAAGCCGAGTAAGGTCCACGGCAGAAAATGATTATCGTCAAGAAAAATAACTCAGCATTATAAAGCAAAAAATCAGATACAAGATCAGTGTATTTAAACATGATAATAACATAATAACTAATAATGATAATTATTAAATAAAATGACTCACACTATAATATCTCGAAACAACTGCACCAGATCGCATCAGTCGCTGCGACTCCTCGACCCCCTCACCTAACCCTAACCCTCAACTTCACATCACATCACCCCGCCCCGCCCTCACCTAACCCTAACCCTCGACCCATCGACCTCACCTCCTCACCATTACCCCCACCCCACCCTCTCAACCTAAGCTAACCTATAACCCTTAACTGATAACCTATCGCATAACCTCACCTCTCCAACCGTGCACCTAACCCTCGCCTCTAACCATAACGCACACTAAATTTCTATTATTTAGGGTTGGCTTTTTTACTTATTAGCGTTTGGGTTTTTTTTCACAATTTATTTATTTTTGCAAAAAAATTAAACTTAATTCATAATCTGTAAATATAATAAGTAGATTAAAAAAGTAATAAAGTTCCTCTGCTTTCTCGCTCCTAACACTCTGCTCGATTCCTCTCTGACCTCTGCTCTCAGCTCGAACTGACTGGCGACGGACCGATTGGTCGAGCGTGGTCGCCGGCGTCGGCGACGACGGAGAGAGGAAGAGAGCATAAGCGGCAAGAGAGAAAAGGAGATGAGTGAGGGGGGAGAGTTGGCTACCTTGAGACGAATAGACGAGGCGGACGCGCTGTGCGTGGTAGAGAGACTGGCACGGCCGGGGCAAGTGTGAGGGGGTCAGGCGATGGATCCACGAGTGGCGCGGCTTTGGACGGTCGCCTCAAGAGGGAGCAGAGTACGGACGAGAGAGGGCGGTGGGTTTGGGAGAGGGGGTCGAGGGAATGACGGGGGCAGAAAGAAAGGGGGGTCTCGAGATTTGGGAGGTGTCAGGCGCGGCTCGACCCAAATTCTTTGGGCAATCCGCCCCTTAAAATTGTATTTGCCCATTTACTTTTATCGACGGCAATGATTCGTCGGCTAAAAAGTGTTATTAACGTCGAAGATTTTTACCGACGCGAAGATGTGCAGAGCAAAGTAATTGGCGCACGGAAAATTCTCCGTCGCATTACTAAATTATCGGTCAGTTATATAACCGATTACCAGACGGAGGCTATAGCGAGCAGGACATTTCCGTCGCATACCGTATGTCAACTACCTATAGCAACGAAAATGCTTCGGTTGCTATATATCGTCGGTAACTAATGCTATTTTCTAGCAGTGCTGTTATAAAGACGTACAATATTAACATTATTAATAGAATTAACAATGAAAATACATGTATGCTACTTAAGTTCTCGTGAAAAGAATGGCACAAATCAGATACAAAAGTAACACTATTTGATGCCAGTAGAACTTTATTGAATGCACGAAAACAATTCATTGTAGAGAAAGAAGAGGTAAGTTCCTAACTCATATTCAAGCAATAAATTAGAAAATCACGTAAAAATTTTCATTATAGTATGAAATAACCTTTTTTCAGTGAAAACACAAAATATCTAGAGCTGATATGTCTTGAAGTTTGTAGGTGATTATCAGAAAGACATTCAAGATTCCCGGTGAAGTTAGATGACGAGACATAATATGAATAAGGCGAAGCTCAAATATAATAGCACAAGAAATCCAACTCTAGTCTGACTATCCCAAAGTCGACGCTAGATGATGAAAGATGCATACTCTAGAATTGCCTAGGAAAAGATAAAGCGTAGAGAAGATTATATCGACTCAAACCGAAATATGAAAGCAAAAAATAAATGATAATATTTTTGAAAGCATTTTATCGATAACTTTTTTTTGAGTAAAGCTTTAAGAAAACTGTATAGGCTGGATTTTCATGCAACTTTTTTTTTAATAATTTGCATGCTCTATGGGATTATCCTATCTAATAAAATTTCACCATATCTAACCATTAATTCGTTGTAAGCTGTTCGCGGGAAAACGTTCGGTGCTTTCTTTCTTGTTATTGATTCCATTGTCATCTGAGCTACAACTTGAGCTTACAAAGATCCGGCTCTTTTTATAACATGCCGGCTTACAACGAAAATCAAATAAAAATAAACAAAGATTTACACATTTTCTCCTTGTATGCGTCGAACGAATCGCGATGCTCTGTTTTGGCTGCGTTCGCTCGCTTGGTGACGTTCTTGCCTGGCGCGGGCTTATTGCCTGTGGACCACCGCCGACGATCTGATGCCGGCTTCGCGATTCTACGCAGTACAGACGAGGTATTATTTCACCAAGGAAATAATAGCCGGAGAGTGTTTCACCAAGCGAAACAATCGTCAAGTCTCGGGCGAATCTACAGACAAGCTTTAAGGTCCCGCGAGTATTGCCTGCGTAGATCTGAGATCTGATCCTCCCTTCCCGGATCTCGCAACAGCGCTGCATCTATATGACGTTGCAGCTGATCGCCGCAGCCACTCAGATTCCGGAAGACGTGAGTCCCCGAAGACTCCCAAAGTTTCCAATCTTTTTCTTAAGTTCCGAGTCTCCAAATCCAGGCCAGGGCCGTTCGCCTCTCTCCAAAATTCCAACCTTGTTGAAGTATAAGAGACCCCTTGGGTCCTATTTATAGGCCTCTCGTCACTGTGCCCGTCGCCGTAGTGCAACGTCGGGCCAGCTCAACTGGGCCGGCCACCCTCAAGGTGGCGCGCTGATGTAGGCCAGCACACCAAGACGGTGGCTCGCCACCGGTCCACCTTGTGTGCTCGACCACCGAGCCAACCTTGGCTGCTCGGTTGTGTGGCGACGCACCTCGCGTTTGGCCGCCGCAGCCCCAGGAGTGCGCTCTGGCCTGCCTCGCGACCAACCAGATTGCTGGCCTCGGAGAGTTCGGCGCCCCGAGCACCTAGGGGCTCGGCCTCGAGGCCCCATTTGTGGCTAAAGGCCACCGAGACCACTTAGTGTCGTCTGGGCACGAGCCACCACATTGTCGCTCCGGCCACCGAGCCGACGACTTAGATTGGCTCGGTGAGCCGCCTCGGTGACTGTGTTTCCGAGCCTGTTTTGTCTGTGGGTGTGTTGTGTCTGTCTTTTTTCCTCATTGTTCTATCTGCTGATTCCAGTTCCGTGGTCCGTTGATTTATGCCAGACTTGATTCGTTGACCCCCATGATTTGGCAGATCGAAGTAAATCCGGATCCCTATTACGCAGTAAATCGACTTCTGAGTATGGAGTCCGAAAACTGATCTTGATGTCGATCGTAATTCGTCGAGTCCGCTCCTCGGTTGGATGACTCAGGTTGACGTCTTCAACACTATGGCTTGAATCCGCACGCCAAGTGGAGGGGGGTATTCCGGTGCTTGCTCGATTCGGTCGAAATCTCGTCGCCGTCGGTTAGGTTTTCGGTTCGCGGGGTGGCGCGAGCATGAGTAAGGGACCATATAAGCAATTTTATATCTACAGATACCCCCGTCCAAAGTATTTCAGTCTCGTTCTTCTTATAAAGCAGTCGTGGAATAATCTGGATATGATTGTCGCCCACCTTCGAGTCGATCTGTAATCAGCGGACCTTGGAATGACTGTCCACATTCTTGATTCCTTCAATCTTCCAGGCTATTCGTGGCTTTGTCGAATGTCTGCAATGAGTTCCGGTGCTGCATTTATTGTCCTGACGTTGGTCCGGAAATTTTCAATTGAAGCAAATTCGTGTTTTCTGATGTTCTAGCTCGTCGCTTTATGGCTTGGAACACGAGATATGACCGCTCGCGAATGTCAGGTGTGAGGCTTCTGATTTGCGCGCCGCTTGTCCGAGGCGCTAGTGTCTGTATGCAGTATCCTTAAGCAATGAAAAAGTCCAGAACCCTTCGTCAAACCAACAATATGGGAAATCACGGGTTTAGTACCGTATAACCTTATTGAGTAATAAAAGCAGTTATATCGTATAACTTTTCGGCCAGTTATAAGAAGCAGTTTATATCGCTCTACTTCTGTTCGGCTTCAGTATGATTCTTTTCTTCTGCAACGCACTTGATAGCGGCTTGATCTAGGTACGCGTTGTCCCGCGTCGTGACCCCTGGGGTGTGGACCGCTCGGTTACGAGTTCGCTCAGGTCCTGAGACCAACTAAAGAAGCTGGATGCTTTGTCAGTGACTCTTCGTACTTATAGCTGATTTTTGGCAACCCTCAGCCATTAACCGGCGGTTTGATCGAGCTTTACGCGACTACCTTTGAGTCGGGTAGCATGCGATTAGTTCCAAGTCCGCTTCAGCACTGTGACGGCTTAAGCCTAAAAGAGTTAAACCCTTTAGTGCTTCTTCTATTCATTATCGTAGAACTTCGGTCTATTCTTACGGGAATAGACCTACCCCGGGCGACGCGTGTTTAGCGTTGACTTTAGGGTTCCTTTGCGCTAACCCTCAGCCTTTCACGGGTTGATTAGCCGTTTACCGACTTCACCGTCTTGAATCCGGGCTAGCGATGCGATTGTCTAATCGTTCCGGCATGTAACGTTATTGTAAGAGAGTGAATACTCTGAGACTTCGTGTGCTATGTGATGGTTGCACAATACATTAGGCTTCGCCGATGTTACCCCGGCGGAATAGGCCTACCCGGGCAACGTCTCACTTAGACGCTTGACTTATCGCTTACGTAGGTTTCGGGGATGAGAATTACCCCAGAATCCGAACTCTGGTTCTTTTCACCATCCGCGTAAAAGACTTAAACCGGGCGAGGTGTTAGGCGTCGCATACCCTCTTTAGGATCAGGATGAAATTCCCCCATGCCGTGTAAGCAGGCGATTTGTCCCGCTGTCATAAAACCAACCACGCCGCATGTTGAATTATGCGGACGACATGTTCTTTTTCTAAACGGTTCAAGAAGTCTAACCGCACGGCAGCTGTGGTTAGGCGCAGACTTATCATCTACTTAGGTATTTAGGATAGGAATGACCCCCAGGCACTCCGAACCCTTGGCGTGCTTTTTGTACGGAAAAAGGACTAATACCGAGTGCGACGCGCTGTTACGCGCGTCTGGCTACCCTTTCTTAGATTAGGCATGAAATTCCCCCACTGGCGTCGTAAGCACTGATTTTTTGTGTTATTAATAAAACGGTGTGCCCGCATGTTTGAAGTACCGCGGCACGAGTGTTCTCTTTTAACGGTTTAAGACTACTACCGGACAAGCGGTGTAGGCGCAGACTACATTATCCTTACTTAGGTTTAGGATAGTAATACCCAGGAGTCGAACCCTGCGTGTCTTTTTGTACGGAAAAAGACTAAACCGGACGACCGCGTACGGCGTTGACTTATCCTATTAGGATCGGTGATAAAATTCCCAATGCTACCGTGAGGCCACGAGATTTTGGTCATTGAAAAGGTGTGTCTTTCTATTGGGGCAAAGACGAACCCGAAAATGGAGAGGAAAATTTATATTTCTTAATCTCCGCGAAAATGAAGAAGAAGAATTTTATATTCTATCTTCAACTGGAAGCTGAACTCGATTGGCTGCGATCGTCCACCCCCAGAATCCCGGAAGTGCAGACTGAAGGAGGGATCTCCACTCGGAGAATCGAAAACGATTTGAAGATACCCTACACCTGCGGAAGGTTTGATTACCCGAAACTAAAAGATGAATTTCTCGTTTATCGAGAGTGAATCAGCTTTTGACCCTAACTGTAGGAGGTTTGGGCGCCAAACAGAAGTTTGAGGTGACCGCCTAACGTTTAGGAGGGTTTTATCACGTCGTTTTTTGAAAAATGGACCTCTCGTTCATTGAGAAGAATCGAGAGGGGCGATTTGACTTCGTCCTAACTAGTAAGAAGGGTTGACCAATTGGCGAGATTTGGAGACGCATCCTAACTGTAGGAAGTGATTGATCGCCTCGATTTGAAGTTGGACCTCTCGTATCAATTGGACGATCGAGGATATTCTGGTTGGTGTCGCTAATTAAGGAAGGTTTGACCAATTGGAATTTGATGTCCAGACTCTAAAGAGAGGGTTGAGTGCACGACACGGTGAATTTATAATGGGAGTTCTTATTCATTACCATTGCTGCTGGTTTATGGGAACTTTCCCTTACATAAAATCGTCCACCCCAGTTTCCTCTGCGAACTGGTTTGCAGACATTATTATCAGTTACTAACCGGCGTTAGTCCCTTAAGCATATTTAGCTTAATATTCTCCGAACTTCCCGTCAGGAAATTGGGAAACAGTTTAATCACAGTATAACTATTGGAGTATCAGGAGTAGTTTAACCTTATTACGAGTCGCGAGGATTGAGAAACAGTTTATACTCGTTATACTCTTTGGGTTCTTATTTGGCTTAGCTTACGCTTATGACCCGGCTCTCAACCAAGGTACTGAATGCTATTCTGAGAGCAAAGGCCAATCCTTGGTGGAATTTTGAACCGCCCGTCTTTGGTACTTGCACAGTACTTTGGTCCGGTAGTAGTTGTCAGCTTCCTCCTGATTCGTGATGGTGTAGTTGATCTTGTTACCTTCAAGAGCGGATTCGAAGATGGCTGGACCGTTCTTCGTCCTTAAAAGGAATACTCTCTTTGGCAGTTTCGGACCGAAGTCTTTTGCTGCCTTCGGATTAGCTGTTGTGACGCTTGATTAGCACCACAGTCAGCTGCAGGTGTTTTTGCCCTTACCACGAGAGGCGAGATTTAAGTCCAGGGATTAGCCTCGGTTGGTATCTCGTCGCCCTTCTTCCGTTTCCCCCTTCGGAGGAAACGTGACGCTTGCGTCCTCGGACTTTCAGATCCTGCACGTTTGGACGTGCTGTGCATTGCCTTCCAACATCGTCCGCACGCGAAAGGTTTGTGTAGGCAGGTTGGAGGATGAATTATTGGTGATCGCGGTCCGGAGGCAATTCATCGCATTTGTTCCGGAACCTTTCTTAACGAAGGTGTGAGTCGACTAACTCCGCGTCCTATCTGCTCTTCACTCGAGCAATGCTCGATAGATTATCCGTGTCGTCGTCGAAGAAGTTGCGCGTAAGGAACATGGTCTCATATGTCCCAAGCTGTATTCATCGTACTTGGCTTGAGCCGGCGGATAATCAATCTGAACCGGCCGGTCTGCCGGGCGAATGAACGTGCGCCGCTCACGACGATTGACCGACCGATCCAGAGGTCGCATTAACGGAGATATATACAGCATTGCGATCTGAAATGATCAAATGCTGAGTGGGGGAACCTTCTCGGCCACTCGAACCCGGCGTAAGGCTTATATTAAACGCTTCTCACGCGCGGCATAGTGGCCTCGATTCCACTCTGTTGGGTTATGGACAGGGGAATGCTGTTTTCTTCGTCTCTTGAGCGTGAGCGAGATCAATATTGTTTGATTTTGCTGTCCGAATCTTTTGATCTTTCAAGTCTTCACTTGTATCCTCGTTGGCCATCCCTTTATCACCCCCTTGCATTTGACGGGAGGGTTATTGCATTGTGAGGCTCCATCTGCTATCCGTGTGCTTCTTCTTTCCTGAACGACATGATTACGCGTGACTTGGTTCACGCTTTGTTGGTTCGCGGTGAATGCCCTGGTTTGCTGCTATGCATCTCTCTTCATAGTCTTGGCATGTCCGATCTGCACTCCGCTAACCTGAAGCTTTTCTTTTTGTCTTAGCCAAAGCCGGTCTTCGAAGAGTTGCATTGGCCAATTTCTTTCCGCGCCTTATCATAAATGTATCCCTCTTTGCCCCCCCGGGCGGTTGTCCTTCGCTGGGACACTGTTACTTTGATCCGAGCTGCCGACTGCAGAGCAGGTAATCCGATTCTTCATCTTGCGAGGCAAGCTTGTCCGACCCTACATAAGTTCCTCTGTTGCGATGGCTGGACTGCCAGACGGAGTACCGCCGAGACTGCTTCAGAAGAAACGACTTGAGTTAACCTGTGTCGATGTCTCTTTGCTGGTCATGTGGGCGGCTGACCCTCGCGAATTCTCGTCTTTGAACCACCGTTTGTCTTTGCCCGCGAAACCCTATACTTGGTTTCGGCGTTTCGTGCGAGCCTTTCGAACACTGAAATTCTTGCGGGATTACTGTGAATGCAGCTGGATTGAGACCAGTTACCGCCCGAATGACTTGAAGAAGCGCGCATGAGTTTCTTGTTCTCGGGGACTCCTCTTTTGGTTCTGTTTCGTAGCCCCACGCACGGATTAGCTACAACTCGTCATTGTGACAGTCGGAAAGTAACTATGTGTGTGGCACGACTCTCAGGTATTAACATATCACTATCAGATGTATGTTTCTCTGAGGGTGAATTGCCTTCTTGGACTTTCAAGAGTCACGCCGCCTTGAGACATGACTTTCTTCGGGCTGAAATTCAGCGGCTTCTTGGACCTCAATTGCGCAAATTTGCGGCGCGCAGTTGGCTTGAGCTCTTGTCATGTTGGAGGTGCGTGACCCCCAGCGTGTTGATTCGTTCGGGTTTTCTTAGGGGCCCAAAGTTCTTGGATCGTAGTTTGCTTCGCTCATCGGGAATTGGGACCGAGGGCTCCAGCGGCTTTCTTCTTCGGGAGGATTTGATGATCTCCGAGTAGTAGCTATGGAATTCTCGGCGATTAGCTGCGGCTTGCCGGAGGTTGAATTTGGTTGGAGTGCAGTGATGCTTTTTGGTCTGAACCGGCGCCCTTCAGCTTCGGCTCCAAACTTTGCGGTGAATCGGTCCCCACGTGTAGGGTGGCGTTCTGCGACTTCTTTTTCTGAACTTCTACGGGCTTCTTCGGTTGAGCCGTGCCTGCGCTGATTTAGTGGCGCGGCCGTTTTGCGATGCGTTTTCAGCCGCTCTAAGATTCCGTTTGACACGACCCATTCCTTGTTGGCGGCCTTGAAGACGGCGGTTTTCTGTTGTGATGGCTGTTTGCTCTCGTGGTTCTTCATGACCGCGTCTGTACGGGGACTCTGTCGGTGGATCCATCGCTTTGGAATGTTTGGCAAGCTGTTGGCGTTGCCTTTGGCGGCTCTCTTGAGAGAGTCACCGCCTCCTTTCGGTGACGAAGGAATTGGGTTGAACAGCTTCATCTGGTTGTGAGATTCGGTGGAGCCTTCATTCTGACGACTTGGCGTCAATCGAGATCGAGGTCGTGGTTGTTTAGCTTCAATTCTTGGTGTACCAACTCACCTTTCTGTTTGGAAGAGAGACTTGGGACTTCTTGAATTGCGGGGGAGGTCGATTAGAACGAGGATGAAAGCGTCTCCTCGAATTGGTCTGATTCGAATCGTATTCGACGTCATCCACGCTGGGATAAAAGATCCGCCTGGCTTGCGACGCTCCAGATCTCGGGCAGCCGAGATCCGGTGGCTCCCACTTGGTTTCGCCAGATTGTTCGCGGGAAAATTCGTTGCTTTCCTTTGTTATTGAGTTCATTGTCAATCTTGAGTTACAATCTTTTGAGTTACAAAAGGTCCCGGTCTTTCTATAAGTCCGGTATACAAGAAATGCAAATAAATAAACAGAGATTACAAATTTTTCCTTATGTCGAAGACGTAATCCGCGAGGTCCTGTTTCGCGTGCTCGCTTGGTGGGTTCTTTTGCTGCGCCGGGGTTATTTGCCTGTGCGACCACGCGCGAGATCTAATCTCGATCTAGCAGTACGACGGGTATTATTTCACCAAGTGGAAAATAGCGGCCGGAGGTAATTGTTTCACCAACGTGGAAACAATCGTCCCAAGATCTCAGATCTAAAGACCAAGCTTAGGTCCGGAGTATGCCTGCCGTAGATCTGAATCTGATCTCTCGAACCGCCTTATTTGACGTTATGATCAGCTAGGCACCAGATCTGAGAGCGAGTCCCGACAGTCCCAAAAAATACAATAAAAGGATAAAAAAGGAAACAATTGTAACCAAAAACGTTCCAATCTTTTTTAAGTTCCAGTCTCCAATCCAGCAGGGCTTCGCCTCTCTCCAAATTTCCAACCTTTTGAAAATGACAGAACCCTCTAGCCTATTTATATCCTTCGTCACTGTGCCATGCCCGTGTGCAGTACCGTGGCCAAGTCAGGTGCGGCCACCTCAAGGTGGCTCGGCTCATGCCGAGCCACCAAGAGGTGGCTCGGCCGGCCACCTTGGTGGCTCGGCCACCGAGCCACCTCTTGGTGGCTCGGTGGTGGCCGAGCCACCTTGGTGGCCGCCGAGCCACCAAGGAGGTGGCTCGGCCTCCGAGCCACCATTTGGTGGCTCGGAGGTGGCCGAGCCACCCCAAGGTGGCTCGGCCACCGAGCCACCTAGGTGGCTCGGCCGAGCCACCACTTGGTGGCTCGGCCACCGAGCCACCTTGGTGGCTCGGTGAGCCGCCTCGGTGACTTGGTTTCCGAGCCTCTTTTCGGGTGTGTTGTTCCGTCGTTTTCCGCTCTTGGTTCTATCTGTGATTCAGTTCTGTGGTTGATTTATCCAGACTTGATTCGTTGACCTGATTTGGCAGTAAATCCGGATCCCGATTAGGCAGTAAATCCACTTCTGAGTCTGAGTCCGAAACTGATCTTGATTCGATCGTGATTCGTCCGAGTTTCCCCTTGGTTGGATGGCTCGTTGACTCTTCGAACACTTGGCTTGATCCCGCACGCGAATGGATGTATTCCGTTGCTTGCGTGCGATTCGTCGATCTCGTCGCCTCGTTGGTTTGTCGGTTCGTGCCGAGCTGAGCTAAGGGACCTATAAGCAATTTTATATGCCTACAATGGTAAGTAGCAAGTTGGGTAAAAAAATGATTTTGATGTAAAAACTAAAGATGAAGGACTATCTGAAAAAAAAGAGGGGGGAAAAAAATCTGAAAACCAAAAAATTGGAAAGCAATAAATTTACAAACGAAACCACCATTTCACCGCAGAAGTAGGGAGAGAGGATTAAAAGTGGCTAAATATCTACGCGAGTCATCCTAACATACATCGTTCACCTATGTCTTTCCAAATATTTTAATTTCTCGTATTAAAAAAAATTCATTTCCTATAAGTATGGGGTGTGTCAGCCTTTTCACCAAAATCCACCTAAACCTATAGGATTTTGGTTTCCATAAAAACCCCCTCTTTTTCAATTTTATAGATTATAGATTTCGAAATCTATAAAATTATTATGAATCACACTTAGAAGTATGATTCATAAAGAATTTTTTATTTATAGTTTTGACCTATCAGATCCTATTTCTATTCTTGTTCTATAAAAAGAGTGAAACAAACCCCAATTATTATCTATATATATTACTAAAAACTCTTATCATTGCACACACCACTTGGCAATTTCTTCTTTTTTTAAAATTTCTTTAAAAAAAATTAATGCTATGAGAAATTTCTTTTTTAAAATTTCTTAAAACAAATTAATGTTATGAGAAATGTGTCCAGCCTCTCTCACAAATTTGCCATTTGGCATTTTCCACAATATAACAATAACTATTTTCCATAAATGCTTTCAATTCCCTAAGAATTCAACTGACTCTTAGAATTCCTCTACAAATTCAAATTTTCTCAAATAGCGTGAAAAAGAAGAAAATTCCGGATTTCCTTTATTAAATAAGTAGTCAACTTTTCTGCTGTGCTTTGATCTTCGGATTTCCTTGAAGGGGCAGTTTGGTTCGTTTCCTAGATATAGGGAAATACAATTCCATGTAAAGAAATACAAGTTTTGAGTTTTCCAAACTTTTTCAAGAAATAGATTGTTTCGGTTTGGTTCGCATATAAAAAATGGTGAGAAATCAATGTATTTACTTTTCATGTGTTTGGTTCGCATGGAAAAAGGGAAAACTTTTGTTGGTTTGACATTTCCCGGAAAAGTGTTTATGGTCACTATGGTAAGATTACCCCCATAATATACAAATTTATTTGTGCTCATTATATGAGGTAATCTTAATCATATAAAAGTTTAAATTTAACATGAACAAAGCAGAGCATCAGAAAATCTGTTGAGTCCATCAACTTGAACAAATGGCCATGCTCATGGGGACTGTTTTGAACAAATAAGAATAGAACCTGCCGATAATGACAAAACCGGCATGGTCACAAACTGAACACAACTAGGCATGGTATAGCATCAACAATATATGCATAAAAACTGGCCGAGAACAAAAGCACAACACAACCGGTCTCCACAACACAACTAGGCTCCGCAACACAACACCAAAACTGGCCGAGAACAAAAGCACAACACAACCAAGCTCCACAACGCAACCAATCTCCACAACACAACCAGTGCAAACACATACATGAACTTTTAATGTATGAATTTTACTAAACAACATGAAGACACATGCTAACTGTTGTTCTCACACTCAGAGAAGTCTGTATACATACACATATATATCACAATATGAAAAAAGAAATTGGACAAATTGGATGCAATTTCTGATAAAAACAGGTTTATGAAAATCCTTGAAATATCACAATATGAACTTGCATATATTTCCATTTGTATTTAAGTCTCAAGTCATAGAAATCTACAAAAAAGGAAGCAAGAATCACCTGCAAATGGCTCTTCACTTCATCATTGGTGAGTCCATCAACCTTCATCAGCTCCCTGATCTGCTTCGGCGTCCTAACTGCAAATATTCATCAAGCCACACCAAAAACCATCAGATACAATAACAAACAACACTAACATCAAAACCAACAAAAATTATTTGCATCCATTAAAACTCACTGTGAGATACACCGAGCTGTTGCAGGGCATCAAGAACCTCTGATGGTATCAAAAACAACAAACAACACTAACATGTGCCCACAAAAAACTGAGCAGAAAAAATCCAGAAAAACAGCATATGCACACCAAACTGAACGCAAATAGATAGTAATGGTCACAAAGAATATGCACACCAACAACATCAAGAACCAACCAACAACATCAAGTAATCATGAGCTATTTACTGATTATGGATGAGGGCTCGGAATTTGATCGATATCATCATTGTTAGTCATCTAGTACAATATCAATAGATATTGCAGGTTGCTAATCTCAGATATTATGACAATCATCATAGTACAACATCAACCAATCAACCATCTAACCAGCCAACAACACCACCAGCCGACCAACATATAGAGGTAACATGTGCCCACAACCAAGCTCACAACCAGGCTCACAACCAACCAACCAACAAACAACACAACCAACCAACCAACAACATAGCCACGGGAGCTCGACGACGAGCACAAATAGTAACCAAAAAACAGCCACGGGAGCTTGATGATAAGTTATGGAATTAACAGAAAACTTGCATAGATCTTCTGTTGTGCAAGGAAAACCAGACCCATGCTAGCCTGGCCTGAAAACAAGCATATGGGCAGGTGTTGTTGCTTTTTCTGCGTAGGGAATAGGCAGTGCACTTATTTTGTATCTTCAAGAAGTTACAAGTAACTCATGAAGAAAGGATCAAGAAACTTTCATAACATCATTGTGGATGTTTCTTTAACCACTATATGTACAAGTTGTGATCTTCATATGCGTTTATTCACATTCAAAAACCTCTTTCCATCAAAATGGGTTGATTATGAAGAGAGAACAAATATAAAGAACTAAAAAACTGTATTCCTTTACAAAAAAGGACACGGAAGAACAAAAATAGAAGAAGACATAATGGAGCAACAAAGAAAAAAAAAGTCACATATCTCTATCTTTGGATGCAACCGACCACATAAATGCACAAGCTAATAAGCTCCACACTAAATTTGTGCATTCAATTAAAGAGTATTTTCTCAAGAACATAGGAAAAACAATTGCACAACGAATTGTAGACAAGTGACAAAGTAATTGAGAAGGAAAAATCATGAAGAAAAATGAGATTCTCAAACAGCTTAAAGTTGACAAAAAGAGAAAGAGAGTTTCCTGCTTATTTATTGTATCCTTAAGTCCATAGAATCCACAATTCATTTGGTAATGAAGATATGTTAGCCAATAAACTATACTCCTATATACAGAAATAAATCAGAAACATCAATTTGCCTAAGTGCATTTCACAGTAATTATTTGCATGAACCTTGCTATTCAATTAATTAGAAATTGAAAGTTTTGCAAGCTGCTCTAAGTGCTCCTACTCCTTCCATACCTTCTATAATCTCCAAACATCTCAAATTATTTGCTGGAAGCAGTAATTTCATTACTTATGCTTTGGCTGTGAAACTACAAGCAAAATCTACCAATGTATGGCCGAGGAAAATAGCTAAAAAGCTTAGTCTTTGCCAGAATAATGTCATTGTCTTTTCAATGATTCGTAGTCCATGACCACTATCATTTATTCACCCTGTTTCAATTAACTAAAATTTGTGCTAAATTTGGTGCTAATTCAAGCATAATCTCAAAAGTGATTAGTTAATTAATTACACAAAATGAGCTTGAAATTAATGGCTTTATCAGATTCACAGGGTTCAATCTACTAAAAAACACAAAATTGACAAACAATCTAGAGACTTCAAAACCCTAGAAGAACAAATAGATGATGGTATGAAAAGGTACGAACCATTCTGTCCTCGATCCCCTCAGGCCCACCGGCGGCCGAGCCGAGCCCAGCCTCGACATCTCCATCGCTTTGTACGCTTGGTTCTTCCCCATCCTATGTCGTTCAGGGCGAATGATTCAGGGATTGAGACTGGTACTTGGTTCAATTTTGATAAATATGAAAATCAAGCACGAAATCCAGGCGAAAGACGAAAATCAAGCACGAAACCCAGCCGCGGGAGATTTCTAGCGGGAGGAGAGGAAGGAGGTAACCCTAGCGTCACCAAAGAAATCAACGAGGGAGAAAAAATCCGAGTTGGCCAGCGGTTTCGTCGATTTCAATCGGTTGGGGAAGGAAATCGGGGAGAGAAAAAAAATCCTAGGTGGCGGAGTTTTCAGCGGCGATTTCCCTCTTCAACCATAGCGAACCAAAACAATGAAAAGAAATGAGTGGAAACAAAAAAATCCGACGTGGAGGGGGTGTCAGACGCAGAAACCCGTTTCCACCAGCCTTTTAAGCGAACCAAACAGAAAAGTAAACAGTCGTTCTTTAGGAACTCAACTTTCTCCTTTATTACTCACCTCCCAAGAAATCCTCTTCTCCAGTGCCTCATCTTCCCCACATAAACTAAAACTATCTATATCATCTCCCCTGCATTGAATCTTCCTCTTTTCAATCTCCTTCTTCCACACCATCTGCCTATACTACCTACTCCACTCTGCCGATGCGCTTTCCCCATCCTCATCTCCTAACACCCACTATTACCTGCTCCACTCTGTCGTTGCGCGTTCCACACTGCTTCTGCCTCAACCAGTCTTCGAAATGGTAGTTTATTCTTTGTGATTAATTCTAAGAATGTCTTAATAGTACTTAATTTGTAAAGTCTACTTCTCTTTCTCTGCTTTTTATTTAACTACGCAGTTATAAGGAACCTTAATAGTTCATGGCTATTCAATATTTATCAGTTGGTAATATATTTACACTGCATAATTATTATGATGCAAAATGTGTTTTATTTTCTTACAATTTATTGGTGGAATTTGATAAGTAATTCTATTAATATGCAGCAATAAACCATACATTTCCCAAAGGGGTTTCTTTAAGATATTTCCATTTTGACAATTCAGATCAAGATTAGAGCAGTTTTAGCAAACATTGAGTTGCATACTATGCCAACTATTGTATTCATTTATTTTCTACACATGCATTTTTGTCCTGTAATTGGTATATAGCATTTTCTATTATCATATCTTACTACGAAAAGTTGGCACTTCGACTCAAGAGGAGAACTTCTCCAAGTGTAAAGCTATCAAAATTCAAAATGAGACATTTGGACAAATTATTTCTGTTTCTACTGTTTCAATTATTTTATAAAATTTCTACTTTTACCTTTTGTTATATCATATCTCACTAAGTTTTACTTAAGCTATCCTTTTGTCAATTTAGCACAATATCCACCAGAGGACTCTATCTTTCAGTCTCCAATACTACGACTATTCAACTGATCTTGGTATTACTTGACAATTCTCCTGATTGTTTTTATTTCAATTGTAATTTAGTACATATTTATTATGCATGCTTTGTTTAACATTTGATGACTTTCTTTATATATAAGATTGAACTTTTTATTACTAATCTCAAACAAACTGTTGGGGTTACTATAAAAGTAGTAATGGAGGTAACTTCAAAATGTTATAGAGAATGAATTAATCTTTGAAAGTTATGATTGGTTGTGGACAAGAGTATTCTTAAATCAATGTATTACACATAATCGAATTGGAAAAATGGTAGTTCTGAAAAAGATTGTACCTTAACGTTGCATGTTACTTTTTCCCCCTTTCATACTGCTAATATAATGTGTCAGTTCAATAAAGAAGTTTGTGACAAGGTTCTGGTGCTAGCTAGATCAATAAGATATTTCCAGGCCTTCTACAAGAGAATGAGTGAGACTATTCAATATATTTCAGACTTTCAGTAGTCCTATCTTTCTAGATGGAGGCATTTCATTCATGGGTTTTCCTTTTATCTATCATTTATCGAATTCCTACTTTCTTCTTTGCAGTTCTTCAGCCATCCCACAGTTTGTGATCTTTTGACATAGGAAGATTAAAAGTTCTATCAAAACGCATGTGAATTAATATTAGATGTATGTGGTTTTGATGGGAATGTCAGCCCTTTTTGCATTTTCAGTATCTATAGCTTTATTGCCTCTTTTGAGTTTTTATAATTTGTAGGCCCACTGTGTTTCAATGAGATATCAGTGCTCTGGAATTTAGAGTCTTTTGATATGTTGATTCTCTGTGATTTAATTTAGTGTCATTTGATTTGTTGATTTCTTTGTGATTTGCTTTGACAGTAGCCTAATTGATTTCAATCGACGAGGATTTTTGCATCTGTTTCTTAAAGTGATGATATTTGTATTTGAATGTTAATGCTATTAGTAATTGTTTTAGTTGCTGACACAGATAAATTTGCTGATACAAATAAATTAAGTGTTCACTGCTGTGAACTTGAATCCAATGTTAGGAATGGTCGTGTGTACAATTATTAGATAGCTATCTTTTTCCTTTATTCAAGATCTAAACTTTCTTTGACAATAACCATGAAGAATTTTTTTTCCATAATTGAATTAGATTGTATCGAGTGAGACAGATATAGAAGATCCTCTTTCTTTCGTGTTTTCACATGGACAAGAGGTATATTCATAATTTTGTGTTGTTTGATAGTTAACATCTCACTTTTTGATAGAAAAGTTTTTTAATTAATTTTAAATAAGATTATCAAAAAGTATTGTAGGTTTAAATTTTGAGGTGACATTTAAAGATGACAGGTTCAACTACAATTAAAAAGTTGCAAATGTTATAAACTATTGATATTTAAATTCTTTAATTGGTTTATGAGAAATGAAAGATTAGAGACGAGTAAAAGGATTTCCGGGTATCTTGGACATCTAGATAAAGGAATATATTTGTTTGTAAGGAATTTTCTTGAGATGACTAAATATTATAAGCCTTCTATATATAAATGTTAGATTAATAGCTATTTGCCCACCATCGATCAGATAAGGTACTCACTATTAATAAAGCTACTAGAAGTAACATTCTCATTATATGATCGTAGCATCAGTATTGTAGCTATTTACTTATATAAGTACTTTCATCAACTCTAACTTGTATTGTATTGTAGCTATTATTGGATCTGAAGTCATTCTTAGTACTAGGATACAAGACTTCCCTTCTAAGTCATGTTTCCAACTTTTACACTTTAATATTCAGAATAATTTTCAATTTTCAACTTCGAGTGAAATTCCTATTTTCTTTGATATTGTTTGTAGCTTTATTGTTGTAAATATGCTGGTATGTCGCGGCCGTGAGGTTTGACATTGATTATTGAAAGGAATTAAGGTGTTCCCTTTATTATGCAATCTTAAAATGAAATGGTTGTGATCCATTACTCGCAACATAGTTATTGTGACAAGTCTTAGCTATTTTCAATTCTGTCGCATGTATAAAAGACCTATATTGTAATATAACTACATTTACAGATTTGATCTTTTTTTTTTGCAAGTTTCAAACAGTTCCTTGAACTTTAATTTCTTAAAGAGTTTGAGTACTTTCAAAGTGTGATGAAAATGTGTGTGTATGTGTTTCTCAAATTTATTTGGTCTTAGTGGAGAATGGGGCGATTGAGATAGAGAGCAGTGTTACTTTTTGGATTATATGACATTTTTGTGTTTAGAGATCAAAAATTGTAATTTGCATAGAGGAACTTTAGTAATGTCAATATTTTATTCATATGGTACTATTATTAGATAATTTACATTATCATTTAAATTATCAAATTTGTCACTATACATGTATTTATATTGATAAACAGATTGAATATGGCACCAAAACAGATTGAATATGGCATCAAAAGTGTGTGTGTGCATGTGAGTGTGTGTATATGCATTCCGTACTAAATTTTTTCCTTCATGCAACAACATTAAATTGCAATGCAGTTTGTGGGGTGATTACGCTATTCAAGTTTCGCACTATGTACAGAAAGCTAATTCAGGAATTATTATAAATGGTGATTCAACTTGCAAAGAGAAAACCATATAGAGGTAAATCAAATTAGATGTATACTAATTTATCAAAAGAGATATATTTTTATTTCGTAGATTATGCTTATATATTGACAAAATCATGAATTTAAAAACTTTATTTCTTAGGTAAAATTACTATTACAAATGCCTTATATGCGTCCAAGATATTAATCAATCCTGACATACTTGAAGTTGCTGATCTAAAAAAAGATACATGATGAATTATCTCATTCGTTGGTTATTTACAAGTAATTTGATATTATTTTTAATTAATTTAATTTTAGTATCATAAATCTGAGACTTGTGAAAGATTCTTCGTCTCAACGATTTAGTTAGATTCCAACTGAAAAAGCTTATTCCATCGAGGATGATTTTTTGTTATTAACTGAACGGAAGATACTTGATGAAATTCGAGGGGCACGAGAGGTAATTATTTTGAAGAAGTGACTTTATTGATATTGCACTGCTTATTTAAAATGTGAGATTAGTGGCAAACTAGATAACTAATCTGAAGACAATTGATAATTTTATACCAAATTATTGATAACTTTGTTTTCTTACTATTTAATAATACTCAGGTTTGCACATGTGTGACATTAGCAACTATAGAGAAAATTCAAACAAATTATAATTGGTTTTACAATTCCTGCAAAAAATATCAAAGGATGGTAAAGGCTGAAAATGGTAAATTTTGGTGTGAGAAATACAATAAAAACGCAATATTTGTTATCCCAAGGTACGTTAGGGAGTATGTATGTCAGTTTTTTCACAAGTTATATTTCATCATATGCTTCATGAATGGATGTCTGGATCTTCAACGTACACTTTAGATCACAGTTCTTATTGGTTTATTTAATTTTTGAGTTTCATCAGGTACAAGGTTCAGGTTTTAGTCATTGACCATACATGTACTGCATCATTTGTTTTGTTTGATTGTGAAGCTAAACAGTTTATTCACAAATCTGTAGTCGATTGAGGGAACGAATGACAAAAGTAAGCACTCTGATTCCTTTCTGTAAAAATTAAAAGTTTTAATTCAATAGCTTTACTTTGCTTTTTTATATTGTTAACGGGAAGGTGATGATGATTCATTTCCTCAAGAGTTAGATGTGTTGGTGAAAAAGAAACTTTTGTTCAAGATTCAAGTTTCAGAATTCAATCTCAATCAAAATTGGCCTGTATTTTCTGTCTCTAAAATGACTGATTATGAAAATCTGATAGCAGCTTTCAGCAACGACTTAGATTTGAACCAGGTACATTACATATTTCCTTCTTTTATAGAGCTACATATATATATTCATTGCATGTATCAATCTGCATATATATATATATATATATGAGGTTGAGTAATATATTAGTTTAGAACTAAACTTTATGCTGCATACTAATTACTTGGTATAACAAAATATTATAACATTAATCATATAGACATGAGACATTTTATCTATTTTGTTATGATAATAGGAAAATTATATTTTAATTTTTTTTACAATTTAATAGCAAGTCAAACATATATATAGCTTAGGTTGTATCATTTCTGACTACTTATATATTATTACTGTTTTATTTTGTATTCTTTTACTACATCAACGTTTGTATATTAAACAAATCCGTGCGATGCACGGACCTGAAACTAGTAATATCCAAATCCCATTTTCTCGGTTGGATTAATCTGCTGTCGCTTCCCTCCACACTTTCTCACTTTCAATCTTCTTTCGGAAATCCTTGTTCCCATTAGAGATTTATATATTTTCCCCATTTATTTATTTATCCTCTTAAAGTTTCTCTTTTGAGACCCTTTTGCACTTTCTCGTTCCACTAATAATCTTTTTATGGTGATTGGGTTTGATTAGATTAGGATCAACAAGGGGTGGAGATAATGGGGATTTCGCCTAGATTCCTAATGCGCTCTTCCTCAAAACACGTAAATCACAGAACTCACTAAATAAAAAGAGGGAGGGGAGAGAGAGAGAGACAGAGAGGAGAGAGTAACAGGGAATTCTTTGTACTTTCCCCGCTGTTGTTCCAGCGCACTCTTTGTCGTTGTTGAGGGAAAAGATAGTGAACCGAAGATCTGCAGTTTTAAGGCTGTATAGGATATTGATTATGAATTGGCGAATCCTTTGGGCAGTTGCTTTGGAGGATTCAGGAATGAACCCAGATGCAGAGAAAAAGGTAGCCCCTCTCAGATTTGCAAATTATTTTTGGCTGTTAATCAAATCGATTGGTTGTGTTTGGTTAGAATGAAATGGGTTGGCTGATTGTTGAGTTCCGCAGTTATGGAAATTTTTAGGTTGGGTTTGAATTGATTTATTTTTAATTTTTTTGGTTACTGGGATTGTTCATTTCTTGTGATCTATTGCCAGATTTAGAAACTAGGCATCATTTTGTGAGCAGGAACCAGGAACAGTTGATCTGGTTTGCTCTGAATTCCTCATATGAGCAATATTTCCTTTTTTAAAGGAAAATCAATTATCGTTCTATGTACATAGATTTTGCGCTGGTATTGCTTTTTCTTGTCTTCCGTTATGTTAATATTTTTTCAGTAAAGATGTTTTTTAGTACAAAATTATTTGTATGTGATGTATAACTACACATGTGTGGAGGTATAATACCCTTTTTGATATACCAGTTTATACCCATTGGAGCCATAGAGGTGTTACACTATTAGTTTCGTTAATTCATGCAATGAGTGTTCATACTCCATTCCTATCCTATATAAAGGCGGTTTCATAGACTATTATTCATGGATTCAAAAGGTTGTTGTGGTGGTTGAATAAAACTAACACATAATATGAGTATCTATATCTTGAGTTGGCCTAATATACAAACTATACAAGCGGATTTCGTGCAGCATGTCAGTTTAAGCAAAATGTTGGATTTGTTCAGGCTTCCTTTTGAGCTAAGCGGTTGACCCTAACATATAAATTACATTGCAAAGGTGGGTCTGTTTGATTAATCAACGTCATAGTCAATGACACGAGATTTTTTTTGGGGCGGGGGGGGGGGGATGAAAGTACACACAAGAAAGAAAGCATATTTATTTTGAGTTGGCAGTTAACTAACCAATCTAAACACTATTTAAGTATGACCGTCTTTGGGAATTTGCTTGATTTCTGGCTCAAGCTTTCTTGTTTTCCGGATTGATGATCTAAATTGACAATAACGTTACGTTACATGTTCTGAACTCACAAAATCGTATATACTTGATTATTTCTGAAACAATTTGAGCAAATCTTCCCATTCAAATGAAATAGGGTATCAAATGAAAGAACCCATTAAAATGATCTACATTATTAATAGTGCTTAAAACTGAAATCACTTCAAAAATCTTTTACCCTACATGGAATAATGGATGATCTAAAGAGCCGTTTGTCATAATGTTTGAGACCTATTAAAAAAATTGATTTGTAAATATGAATGTTAAATGTGAACGTTTAGATTTAACTATTTTTTGCCGAAAAAGTGTAGAATTGAATGGAAGTTTCAATTCAACCTCTGTTTTGACTGCTTCGATGCACTATTTTTTAAAATGTTTATATTTGCAGACACTTTTAGATTAATGTAGACTCAACTTTAATTGGTGGATCATAAAATGGATTTCATTGAATTTCTTGTGTTAGAATTTTACTTAAAAGAATTCTTACCAAAGGCCCAATTCTCTCTCTTTATATTTCGTTATACTTGTGCCAGTTCGTTCTCTTTATATCAACCATTTTCAGTTTTTGACATCTAAGTCAATTAATTACTGAATATGATTCTTGTGGGCTGTAGCCTTCAGAGAAGTAGACTTCTTCAGCAGAATATGGAGAGGGAAGCAGGTATAAATAGAAGAAGTGATAGCAAAGGGAGCTATGGTGTTGTATCTCTTGCCATGATACACATGCTGGAGAGAAGGTCGCACCAGAAAAATAATGATAATCTCGGAACATTTTTCTGATGCTACAAACCGCATTCTTCGCGAGATTAAGCTTCTTAGGATCTTGCGCGGCCATCCTGACATTGTGGAATAAAACATATTCTATGCGCCTTCTAGACGGTGAATTCAAGAAGAGTGTTGTTTTGAGCTTATGGATCTGACCCTACATCCAAGTGTAATTAAAGCAAATATTGATCTAACTCCCAGAACACTACCAGTCTTCCTTTATCAAGTTGCTTTCGAGGTCTGAAGTACATAACTACAGGGATACTCCCTTTGCATAGTGGATTAAGAGAGTACTCAACATTCGTATACTTTCCTTCCTGTCATGTTTTCTTTCCAAAGGTTTATGCATGCAGTCATCGCTTCTGTACATCAGTTAGATAATCCTATATTAGAAATACGCATTGTGGCACCTTTGTGACAAAATTCTTTTGATGCTTGCCTTTTGAGTTATTGGGTAGCGTTTTCTGGAAT
>NC_033795.1:60159965-60161285 GCF_001876935.1 Asparagus officinalis
TCCCCTCCACACTTTCTCACTTTCAAGTCTCTTTCGAAATCCTTGTTACCCATTAGAGATTTATATTATTTTGCCCATTTATTTATTTATCCTCTTAAGTTTTCTCTTTTTGAGACCCTTTTGCACTTTCTCTTCCACTAATAATCTTTTTATGGTGATTGGGGTTTGATTAGATTAGGATCAACAAAAGGGGTGGGAGATAATGGGGATTTCCGCCTAGATTCCTATGCGCTCTTCCTCAAAAACAGCTAAAATTATTCAGCTCTAAAATAAGAAAGAGGGAGGGGGGAGAGAGAGAGAGACAGAGAGGAGAGAGTAACAAGGGGAATTGCTTTGTACTTTGCCTCCGCTGTTGGTTCTCCAGCCGCACTCTTTGTCTTGTTGAGGGAAAAGATAGTGAGAGATCTGCAGGTTTTAGGTGTTGGGTATTGATTTGATGCGATTTTGGGCAGTTGCTGAGGATTCAGGATGAACCCAGATCAGAGAAGAAAGGTACCCCTCTTCAGATTTTGCATATTTTTGGCTGTTAATCAAATCGATTGGTTGTGTTTGGGTCTAGAATGAAATGGGTTTTGGCTGATTGTTGAGTTCGAAGTTATGGAAATTTTTAGGTTGGGTTTGAACTTGATTTATTTTTAATTTTTTTGGTTACTGGGATTGTTCATTATCTTTAGATCTATTGGATTTAGAAACTAGCAGTCATTTTGTGAGCAGGATACCAGGACAGTTGATCTGGTTTGCTTATGAATTCCTCATAATTGAGCAATATTTCCTTTTTTAAAGGAAAATCAATTTAATGCAGTTCTATGTACATAGATTTTGCGGCTGGTATTGCTTTTTCTTGCTTCCTTATGTTAATATTTTTTTCAGAATGATGTTTTTTTAGTACAAAATTATTTGTATGTTGATGTATACTACACATTGTGTGGAGGGTATATACTCCTTTTTGAATGATACCAGTTTTATACCCATTGGAGCCATAGAGGTGTTACACCTATTAGTTTTCGTTAATTCATGCAAATGAAGTGTTCATACTCCATTCATATCCTATATAAAGGCGGTTTCATAGACTATTAATGTCATGGAATTATCAAAAGGTTGTTGTGGTGGTTGAATAAAACTAACACATAAATATGAAGTATCTATACTCTTGAGTTGGCTAATATACAACTATACAAGCGATTTTCGTCAAGCATGTCAGTTTAAGCAAAATTGTTGGATTTGTTCAGGCTTCCTTTTGAAGCTAAGCGTTTGACCCTAACCATATTAATTACATATGCAAAGGTGGGTCTGTTTGATTAATCAACGTCATGAGTCAAT
>NC_033795.1:60161881-60185906 GCF_001876935.1 Asparagus officinalis
CTGTTTATGTTGTGTCTGGGAAAGTTTAGGCAAATCAAACACAGAAAGATGAAGCATATTTATTATTGAGTTGGCTAGTTTCCAACCCATTTCCCTTAAGTATGACCGTCTTTGTGAATTTGATTGATTTTCTGGTGCTCAAGCTTTCTTTGTTTTCCGAATTGAATGATGCCTAAATTGACAATTAAGCGTTACGTTACATGTTCTGAACTCAAAATCGATATATACTTGATTATTTCTGAAACAATTTGGAGCCAAATCTTTCCCATTCAAATGAAATATTAGGGGTATTCAAATGAAAGATAAATCCCATTAAAATTGATCTACATTATTAAAGTGCTTAAAACTGAAAATCAACTTTCAAAAATCTTTTACCCATACATGAACTAAAATGGATGATCTAAAGAGCTCGTCAGTTTGTAATGTAGAATGTTTGAGACCTAACAAAAATTGATTTGTAAAAGTAGTTGAAGTGTTTAAATCAAGTTGAAACGTTTAGATTTAACTATTTTTTTTGCCGAAAAGTGTAGATTGAATGGAAGTTTCAATTCAACCATCTGTTTTGACTGGCTTGATGCATAATTTTTTAAAATGTTTATATTTGCAGACACTTTAGATAATGTAGATCAACTTTAATTGGTGGATCATAAAAATGGATGTCATTGAATTTTCTGTGTTAGAATTTTACTTAAAAGTTCTTACCAAAGGCTCCAATTCTCTCTCTTTATATTTCGTTATACTTGTGCCAGTTCTTCTCTTTATATCACCATTTTCAGTTTTGACATCTATAGTCAATATTAATTACCTGAATATGATTCTTGGGCTGTAGGCTTCAGCAGAAGTAGACTTCTTCACAGAATATGGAGAGGGAAGCAGGTATAAAATAGAAGAAGTGATAGGCAAAGGGAGCTATGGTGTTGTATGCTCTGCCATTGATACACATGCTGGAGAGAAGGTCGCAATCAAGAAAATTAATGATATCTTCGAACATGTTTCTGATGCTACACGCATTCTTCGCGAGATTAAGCTTCTTAGGATCTTGCGCCATCCTGACATTGTGGAAATAAAACATATTCTATTGCCGCCTTCTAGACGGGAATTCAAAGATATTTATGTTGTTTTTGAGCTTATGGAATCTGACCTACATCAAGTTATTAAAGCAAATGATGATCTAACTCCAGAACACTACCAGTTCTTCCTTTATCAGTTGCTTCGAGGTCTGAAGTACATACATACAGGTGATACTACTTTGCATGTGGATTAAGAGAGTACTCAACATTCGTATACTTTCCTTCCTGTCATGTTTTCTTATCCAAAGGTTTTATGCATGCAGTCATCCTTGTCTGTACATCAGTTAGATAATCCTATATTTACGAAATAGCATTGTGCACCTTTGTGACAAAATATCTTTTTGATCCTTGCTTTTGGTTATGGGTAGCGTTTTCTGGAATTCTGATTGTTTTTGCGTGTCAAGTGTACACACAAAGGTGATTACAGAAAATAGCAGCAATAATGGGTAGGGGATTAGCTTACGCGTACCCCATATACCAAACCTTTTAACCTTCCTCTACAAAAACCTTTTGTTCATACCTAACGGGTAATTTATAAATCACAACTACCTTGTCTTCTAGGTCAAGTTATACTTTTTGCTTTATTCTGTAAGATAAAGAAGTAAAACAGTAAAATTTAAAAAGATCATTAATTTAGAAAATGGTAAAATAATAAAATGGGGAAAATATTGATTTTCTTAAAGAATATATATGTCAAGATTAGATCAAGTATAGACAGTAGTCCACAAGCTAATGCCATTAAGATGCTCCAAGTTCTCTAGTTGTTTAATTATTCATACATAAATATAAGGTTGATTTGTTATCAGATATGTTACGCGGGCACTTCTATACTGAAGCCGTACCCGTACCGGACACGAACCCAACATTTCCCGTATCCAAACTTTATGGACACTTCTTGAATATATACA
Source organism: Asparagus officinalis (assembly GCF_001876935.1). NCBI lineage: Eukaryota > Viridiplantae > Streptophyta > Magnoliopsida > Asparagales > Asparagaceae > Asparagus > Asparagus officinalis. Next base: position 60,163,860 of record NC_033795.1, read on the forward strand.
TGCATTTATTACGGCATATACTCAATTATACAATATATCTGTTAATTTAAAACACTTGCCAAACACTTCTTGGATGTCTAGCTTGCATTGCACATCCCTTTCTTGAAACTAATTATATATGGGTCGGGTCCGTTTCAATCCATACCCAAGTTCAAAACTATATCGTTAAAGGGTCGTTTGGCTTTCTAGTAAAAAATGATACTTTCCAATTTATAACAATCAATATGATAAAGGAAACTTAAAAATGTGATCGGAATTTTAATTCTAGTGACACATGAAGCGGAAAAAAATGATCTCAGTACATTATTAATTCAATATATATATGTAGCCGCGTCCGTGTACCCTACATTTTATAGTTTTGCCTTGTCCCGCAACCGTTCTAGTACCCGTACCTGTACCCGTTTCCATGCAACTTAGTTTATCCTAAAACAATGTTAATAAATATAAGTTTGTTTTATTATTTTAGATGAGTAAATTGGCGGGGTAAGCAAACCTGACCTACCTGCCCTTTTTTTTCAAAAAGGCAAGAATCTCTTATCCTTAACCTTCATATTTAGTTAAGTGGTTAAGAAAAGTTTACCATCCCCAGAAAATAGGGTGAATGGTATCTGTCAATTTCCATCCTAAAGCCAAAAGGTTCATGTGCAGTAAAGCATGATGCACGTGGAAACATGGATATAATAATTGAAGTAATATCTAATGCAACAAAGGACGTTAAACCATGCAACTCGTTTGCATGCATGATATGATGCACAAGCGCAGAGGAGTGATCCTCATTCTGTTATTTTCTTATGTAATGGTTCTTAAGCGGGATCTTGGTAGGTCAAAAATTTTTATGCACTCATCTAATAATCAGTCAGATAAATTGTTCTCTTTGATGTTGTGTTTCTGAAGATATCTGTTAGACATTATTTTCTCTTTTCAGGAGTGCTTCATATTCTAACTACCGTTAGGTTTCCCTTGCCAGAGTTTGGCTGGGCTTCACGTTATGATGATTAACCACAGTCGCAATACGCCAGTACCTCTAGTTACAGGTTTACAAATCCAAAAATTGAATTCTGAGGATTTAACTAGAGAATTATATAGCAAACTCAAGACACCCACATACATATCAGGCATTATCTTCCCCCTTTGTTTTATAGTACCAAAAATTTAAATGTTTCAGACAAGTTTGTGTATTGCGATAAATTAAAAAAAAATTCATGACTCAGTAAGTTCCTATTCACATTTCTATGTAAACTTGCCATTTTGATGCTAAATCACAAACTGGAGAACTCAAAAGATATCATCATACATGGATGAAAAGCACAGTAGCGGATCGATAAAATATTTAGTAACAAAATGCTTCTACCTCATCCTGGGAGAACACATGTTAAGTATCCTTCCATGTATACTTCAATGAGTTGTGGATGAACAATATTTACATCATAAAAAACATTCATAACCTGTTTAAAACAAAATGGAAAATTCTTAATAAGCAGAGAAGTAGAATGATTTCTGAAGAATGATCTGAAATATTTGTCTTTATTGAAGCTTGACTTGAAAAATACAGCAGCAGATCTGAGTATATATAAGCTCAGATATAACTAATTTCTCCTAAAAAGAAGCATAGAAAAATACAGCAGCAGATCTGAGTATATATAAGCTCAGATATAACTAATTTCTCCTAAAAAGAAGCATAAAAATCCTACCAGACTTGTGTAGAAATTTCTAAGCTCAGATATAACTAATTTCTCCTAAAAAGAAGCATAAAAATCCTACCAGACTTGTGTAGAAATTTCGAGCATTACAACTCATTATTGACTAATTCTATACCAGAAAAGAAGGAGCAGAAAAATCAATTCTGTAACATCAAATAAATAACAGTAAAAAACTGAGTAAGTTGCACTAATTTGTAACACTCCCCCTTAGTGCAAACTTACGACTAATTACTCCAAGTACAACTCTAAACTTTTCAAACTTGATTTTAGCTAAAGCTTTTGTGAAGATGTCTGCAATTTGATCATTCGTAGATATTCCCTTCAACTCAATTTCTTGTTCCAATACCTTCTGTCGAATGTAGTGATGACGGACTTCAATATGCTTTGTTCGCCTAGGGAATATTGGATTTGATGCAAGTTTCACAGCACTTTCATTGTCACAATTGATTTGTACAGCATAATCAATTTTGCACGTCTTCCAATAATCTCTTTAGCCACATGCATTCTTGTGCAGCTATAGTTGCTGCAACATATTCAGCTTCAGTGCTTGATAAAGAGATTACAGATTGCTTTTTGCTACACCATGAAATCACAGCTGAACCGATGTTGAAGCAATAACCTGAAGTTAAATGTCTATCATTTGCATCCCCTGCCCAATCTGTATCAGTAAAACCACTTAACAAGAATTTTTCAGATTTCTTATACATAAGACCATGATCAAGAGAGCCCTTTACATATCTCATAATTCTTTTGGCTGCATCTAGATGAGAATTTTTTGGACATTGCATAAACTGAGAAATTATGCCAACATAATAAGCAATCTCATGTCTTGTGATAGTTAGATAAGTTAACTACCAACAAGTTGTCTGGATTTTCTAGCATCCTTTAATGGTTGTCCTTCATCTTTCATCAGCTAGTCCTTCATCTTTCATCAGCTTGAGGTGTGGCTCCATTGGAGTAGTTTATTCTTTTGACTCCCCCATGCTAAAACACTGCAATAGTTCCTTTGCATAACCTTTTCGAGAAATAAAATATCCATGGTCCAACTTTTCAACTTCTAAACCAAGAAAACAGCCAACCTCCCCCAAGTTCTTCATATCAAAACGAACAGATAGATCATCTTTCAACATGGAAATTTCAGCTTCGTTATTTCCAGTAATTATCATGTCGTCTACGTACAACAAATGCATATTTGATTCTAATTTAATAAACAAACTAGAATCTGCAACAGAAAGCTTGAAGCCACAGAAGATGAAGTATTGAGCAATTTTACGATACCAAGCACGAGGCGCTTGTTTGACGCCGTACAATGCCTTCTTTAATAGACAAACGTGATGGGGATATTTTTTGGAGACATATCTTCTTGGCTGCTCCATGAACACTTCTCGATCCAGTTCACCATAAAGAAATGCGTTCTTTATATCCAATTGCCACAACTTCCATTCTTTAAAAGCTGCAAGAGAAAACACAGTTCTTACCGTTACCATTTTCGCAACGGGACTGAATGTTTCTTCATAGTCCAACCCATAGCTTTGGGAGAAACCACGCGCAATAAGACTAGCTTTGAATCTATCAATGCTCCCATCTGATTTCTTTTTCAAACGGTAAACCCATTTATAGGAAATAGGCTTGCAATTTTCTGGTTTAGACACCAACTCACATGTCTGATTCTTGTCCAAAGCTTCAATTTCTTCTTTCATGGCTGTTTCTCATTCTGGATGATTTTTGGCCTGCTCATAACTTTCCGGTTCTTCATTTAATGCTCCTGTGAAGAAACATGAGGTTATAGTGCAATTGTTTAGTTGTACCTCATAGTATTTGAGGTACTCTGGTTGATTTCTCTCTCTTGATGACCTTCTAATTGTGTGTTCAACATCTTTTGAGCTTGATGGATCACTCCTTGAAGTTTAAGATTCATTATTTCTTTGTGTGGTGGCTTCAGGAAATGGTTGGTCAGAGGTATCTTGGTCATCATCAAAAACAACATTTTGGACAATTGACTTTTGTATTTGACGCCAAGCTGATACTTCATCAAAAACAACATCTCTAGATGTGATAAATTTCTTTGTATTTAGATCCATACACTTCCAGTCTTTCCTGCATGAATCGTAGCCAACAAAATGCATTTCTTTGCTTTGGGGTCAAGTTTGGTTTGATTTGTTTTAGGAACATGAACATAACAAATAGAACCAAATACTCGAAAATTATTTACATTTGGCTTTAGATTATACAATAATTCAAAAGGAGCTTTTTCTTTACCCGACCAAGGAGGTAGACGATTTATCACATGACATGCACATTGTATTGCTTCAGCTCAAAGCTCGCGAGGAAATTTTTTATCATGTAACCATGAAAGACTTGTTGAAGCAAGATGTGCCAACTTCCTTTCTGCAACCCCATTTTGCTGAGGGGTATTAGGACATGTCATTTGTCGTTGAATGCCGCTGCTGTCACAATATTGAGGAAAATCATTTCATGAACTCACAACCATTATCGCTTCTTAAGCATTTTATATTCTGGCCAAACTCATTCTTCACAAGAATCACAACATTACTGAATTCAATGAACTTGGAGAGTGCTTCATTTTTCTCTTTCAAAAAATACACCTAAGTGTACCTGGAAAAATCATCCACCAATATCATGGCATATTGTTTTCCACTATAGCTTGTTGTTCTTGTTGGTCCCATTAAGTCTGCCATCCACCAATATCATGGCATATTGTTTTCCACTATAGCTTGTTGTTCTTGTTGGTCCCATTAAGTCTGTGTGAACTAGTTCAAAAGGAGTATTGTTTTCCACTATAGCTTGTTGTTCTTGTTGGTCCCATTAAGTCTGTGTGAACTAGTTCAAAAGGAGTTGATCTACGGTTTGATGAGCTTTTGAAGGGAAGACAATGTGATTTGCCATATTGGCAACCTTGACAAACCACTTTTTCATGTACATTCTTCAATGTTGGTAGACCATCTAACAATTTTTGTGATAAGACTTGTTGCAACATTTGATAACCTAAATGTCCTAATCGAGCGTGCCATATAGCTGCACTACCAGTTTGACTCGTCTTCTTTACATAAGCCTCTCCTACTGACAAGACGAATAAGGAGCCTCTCTTGTCACCAGTAAGAACAACATCAGCTTCAACATTTCTCATATTGTCAAGCACTTTCACATCATTAGGACCAAACAAAACATATTTTCCAGAATTAGTAATTTGAGAAACTGAAACTAAATTTTTCTTCAAACCTAGAACATGATAAACATCATTTAATTTGATATCTGATTTATCAGCGGCAATCTGCACGACACCTTCTTTTTTCCATCGGATAAGCTGAATTGTCAGCTGTGACAATTACACGTTCTCCATTGTGTTGTCGTAGCTCTGAAAATAATGAATCATTGCATGTGACATGGTGAGAGCAACCAGAATCAATGATCCATTCATGTTTGTAGTCGACATAGTTGGCGTGATACTGATCTAGAGGTAATTTTAAAGCAGTTGCATCTCTTCCTTCAATTTCATCGGCAGTAAGACATTGCTCCCAATTGAGTTGATCATCTTCTTCATCTTCACAAGCAACATTAGCTTTGAAAATCTTTACACGACAATATTTTTTGATGTGCCCAATCTTCCCGCATCGATAGCACTTGAAAGATTTGCTACTTTGTGGACTGTCAACCTTTTTCTTGTTGATGTTGTCTTCTGGATCATTCCCATTTGATTTTCCTCTTGAGAAAAGAACATAATCATGTTCAGAATTAAAATCTTTGGCCATTTGTTTTGCCAGAGCCTCTTGGTTTGAAAGAAGATTCTCCAACTCTTCCACTGATGGTTGAGTTGCCCACCCTTGAATTGAGGTGATAAATGGTGTGTATTCCTTCTTTAAACCACGAATGAAAAATCTTCTTAGACGAGCTTCACTAATATTCTCATCCGCATCCAACTCTGAAATTTCAGCACAAATACTTTTTATGTGCAAGAAATATTCAGAAATTGACATACCTCCTTGTGTTGTCATTGCTAGCTTATTTTCCAAAAACTGTAACCTTGTTGTATTCTTCTTGGAAAATATCCTCTCAAGAGTTTCCTAGACTTGCTTTGGAGAGTTGATGTCACGAACGTGATCAATCAACTCTTTGCTAATTGATGTCCTCAAAGCAAATAGAGCCTTCCCACATTTGATCTTCCATTTTCTTCGTGGCTCACAATTATCAGGAGTATCAGCTGGAATTTCTGTGTCTGAACCTGCTACTAATTCCCACAAGTCTTGACCTTGAAGATAAGCTTCCATACACATTCTCCAATACTTGTAGTTTGTTCCTATAAGTTTTTCAACACCATTTTGTGTGTTAGAACTACTTCCCACGGTGACTAGTTCCATACTATGGAATAAGAAGTTTCCTGTTAATAAAAGAAAGGTGAAAACAGTGAAGAACCTGAACCAGGCTCTGATACCATAAAACAAAATGGAAAATTCTTAATAAGCAGAGAAGTAGAATTATTTCTGGAGAATGAACTGAAATATTTGTCTTTATTGAAGCTTGATTTGAAAAATACAGCAGCAGATCTGAGTATATATAAGCTTAGATATAACTAATTTCTCCTAAAAAGAAGCATAAAAATCCTACCAGACTTGTATAGAAATTTCTAGCATTACATCTCATTATTGACTAATTCTATACCAGAAAAGAAGGGGCAGAAAAATCAATTCTGTAACAGCAAATAAATAACAGTAAAAGACTGAGTAAGTTGCACTAATTTGTAACACTGTTGCCATCAGCAGTATGAATGAAAACTTACGAAAAGTGATCTACATTAGAAAGAAGGGAAGGAAAATGAATTAAAAACTATGCAATAAAAACGCGCTTTAGGGCTGTATATATGGAATCTGAGCAGTATCCAAACTAAGGATCATTCAGTAGATACTAAAATAAATTGGATGCAAGTCTTTTTTAGGGTATTACTGAATCTAAAGGAAACTTGAATGCTGGTTTTGGAGTGTGTTATGCTAAGTTGCACGGGTATGGGTACGGGTGCGAGTACAGTGGTGTGACATATAGAATTATTATTTGTTGAATTAATAGAATTATTATGTGTTGATTTTAATAGAGTAATTATGTGTTGAATTAATGAGAAGGAGGATCAACTCCATGCGTGAATGAAGTGTAGGAAAGCTTTCTGCTCAATTTTTAATATGCTTGTTCAGTTGTGATCACTGAGATGAAGGCAACTTTTTTTATGAGATTCAAAACCCAGGTTATTGGACACTATGGTGGCATGCATATTCATCAGACTCCAGGTGTGACATGTACAGCAGCCTGCTTCTTTATTTCCTTTAATTGTAAAGATCCCTTCTCTAGCTTATAAACCTTTCCGAAGATGCCTAGAAGATGTTCTGCAACTTATGCCTTTCTAGAATCTCTAAGAAAAACCAATCGTTTCCATCATCGCGTCTGGGTCTTTCAGTAAATGTCAGCATATTGAGTACCGACTCTATCAATCAATCTGCTATTATATCAGAAGGTGGATCTATCAACAAGATATGCACATCTGAAGTCATGGATTTGTAGTTGATATCATGAACTCTTTGAGCAAGTAGTGCGATCGTTTCAGCATTTAAGTAACTGAGTTTGAAGGCATCATATAACTGAACGATGTAATGCTTTTTTATGGTTCTCATGCTTGATTAAAATGGATCATTATCAATCCGGACATAATGAATCAATTTAGTATGGAACTCTAATCTTTTGGGATCAATTGTTGACTTGCATGTGACTGGTGGTACATTCTACAAAAATCAGAACTTTTTTCTCCTATCAACTATGGACCTATATTGATGGTGTAAGGTGAAGATTCTTCATGATCTATGTTGTCATTTATTGCTATAACTTCTCAAGGGTGACACTTCTTGAGATTTGTACTGATAGTGCAGGAGCTGGGTATGGTTCCATATCTTTCATCTTCTTCTCTAGTCCCTTGATATCAATTTTCGTCCGTTGTCTCTTAGGTTCAGTTCTATCTTGAACTTTGCAACAGTTAAATAGGTCTTGGATTATTATTTTTTGCTATTGTATTTCTTGTTAACTCCTTGTGATTTGATGTTGTATTAAGGATTGGATTGCTTCCTAAGTTCACCTCTAGTCTGAAGAATATTTCCTGCTTGTTCTGTAATCAATTAGTACATTCCTCGTTTAGTTATTACAAGACCTATTTAAATCCTAAATCTCAATCTCTCTATTCGTTTTATCTGATTTTTTATTTTCCTGTGGTTCATTTTCTATTGCTGTATTCATTAGCACTTAACCTCATTATTTCGCTTCTGTAGGTTGAAAACTTGATGTATGAAGATGACACAGTTCTTTTCACTCTGTGTCTATCTTATTCTTCTTTTTAAATGTTGTTCTGATTTTGTTTCACATGAACTTGTAGCAAATGTCTTTCACAGGGACCTTAAACCCAAAAATATTTTAGCAAATGCTGATTGTAAACTTAAGATATGTGACTTTGGCCTTGCAAGGGTGGCATTTCATGATACTCCCACTGCCATTTTCTGGACGGTATGATAAAGTATTTTAAGTAACTTGCCTGGATCCAGTTAAAATTTGAAAATTTGTTACCTTTTGAATATCGCTTATGTGCTTCTCTTCTTGCAGGATTATGTTGCAACTAGGTGGTACAGGGCACCTGAGTTATGTGGTTCCTTTTTCTCAAAGGTTTGTAGATTCACAATTCTTTTTTCCTATGTGCTATATCTAGTGTTTCCTCTAATATCAGCAAAACTGTTGATTTTTTTCCTTTCTACATCGTCATTCTCTATAGTTTTTGCTGTATTCTGTTGTTTATTCAATAATAGTAAGATGTTCATCAGTAGGCCATAGTCTTCTGAAGAACTTTGGTTTTATCAATCATTCTTAACAAATGTCACAAAATACATTCATCTTGTGTGCAGTATGATTGTATTTACGGATATGCTGACCATATAACATGTATATTGCTCCGTGGTATTTTCCTTTACCATCGACTAATTAGAAGCTTGATGATGGTAGAAGTACAAAATTGTCTTTTGCTTTTCTGAATGCTTGAGCATTATTAATTTCCATAGTGTGGTTTGTTACGAAGCATTACTCTACCCTGTACTTTTCAAGCGAAGGTCCAACATCTTCAAGGTCACCAGCAATGATTTACTGCGTGGCTTCTTTTTGTTTACCTCCCTTCTTGTTTATCCTTCACTGTAACTCTGAAGGCTTTGAAAGCCTCACATGTATGATTCATGAGAAAAGTATCCGTAGTGGTTTTCTGGTAGTCCTGCAGAGTCTAAGCAAACTTATTGAATGATTTTTTTTGGTCCTTGACTTTATAGTTGAGGTTTTTCTGTTAGGGTTATGAGTCTTATGACCTCTTTTGAGCCTTTAGTTTACTTCAAAGTCACCCGTGAGCTTTCATATTTTCCTCTATACTCATTACCCAATAGCTGTAAACTGAAGATTAAGGTCCTTACCTGAAGATTACTCAAGCTAAGTTAGGCAGTTAAAGATGCAATATTTAAATGGATAATATTTTTATATCCTTTTATTTGAGAAATGGTTAGAAGTATTTGTTGCGAGAACTTTTTTCTTCTTATGTTTTCTGATGCCATCACTCTGCAAGAGAGAATCTCAATTCAAAATTTATTTTGGTAGATTTTTCTAATCAAGTTTGAAATATTTTCCTGAAGGTCTGAACAATGAACATGATCATGGTTCTGTCTGGATCTAGACCACTTCAAACTGGTCCAGATTAATTTTTATCCTAGTTTCTGAATGAAGGAAGAAATACTTCAGATGTGTACAACTTAGAGTGGAGTGCATTGATCATCTCCCAGTATAAGAAACACCAGGTAGCTGATGGATATGTAATCAAGGATATAATTTGTAGAGTCTAGCAATACTGAGGCAACACATATAATATTTACTTAGAAATGTAAAATCCTTGCATTAGGATCACTGCGTCATGTTTATTAGCAATTAGATCAGGAAAAAAATTGGTAAAATTTTTAGCAAAGCCATTGGATATCGAATTCCTTTCATTAAATCAGTGGGATTTGCTTCGGATCTCCTGAGTTTTAGTACCCACAAGTATAAAATTGTAGCACCTTCCAAATTCCTCGTAGTAAAAAGGAAGCCAATTCCATGTTCTCGTTCCAGTGGAAACATTGAAGATATAAACTTTTAGGGCAGTATTTTGACCCCAAAAATCAATAAAGTAGTAGGCCTATGTCAAATAGGCCTTCATCAAAATTAATGAAATCTGCCAGTTTGGGATCTGAAGAATGCATACATCCATGAGTAGAATGACTTTTGTCTTTGCTTATTTCTGTTTTTGAAAATATATGTATTGCTTTGTTCTTATGTTGTTACATTTTCTTAGACCTGTGTAGGAGGTGCTTTTTTTCTTTCATTTCTACTACTTTTCTTATACTGGATGAAACAGATTCACTGTGGCTGTAATGCTACAGTTGGGCTAACACCTCATTCCTTGAAGTAGTTTCACCCAGGTACTTAGCAGGCAATCCATGTTCTCATCTCATTTCATAATGCACACAATCACAAGGAACTGTTGGATGGTATGAAGGAATCTACTGCACTTAGTGCCAAGTGCCGTACATCATCATCCCTGGAGATTTGATTTTGCATGTGCATTTTATATTTCTAAGAAGTTCTTGAGGTGGAATTAAGAACATGTTCAGTAAGTTTGTCTATAAACATGCCCCTCTTTAGTTCCATACACTGGAAGTTGATTTCTTTCATTTTGTGGGTAGAGGGATACTGAACTTTGTTTGCATGGATTATATTTGTACCAGCATGCTTTTTTGCACAATAGCAGATTAGCAGCTTTCTGTTGAATTTTATTTTTATATTCTCTTGTTGCTCTAAGTTCATTAGTAGTTCTCATGGTTTGTGGTCAAGCATACACAATCTATCTCAATGTTCAACTATCCCATATTTGTGTTTAACCTCAAGCTTTCTCCTTTTTTTTGTCCTTCTTAGTTTGTAATTTGTTCGCTAAAGCTAGATAATCTGTATATTTATGTAATTTATGTTTGTGGTCAAGCATACACAATCTATCTCAATGTTCAACTATCCCATATTTGTGTTTAACCTCAAGCTTACTCTCTCCTTTTTTTTGTCCTTCTTAGTTTGTAATTTGTTCGCTAAAGCTAGATAATCTGTATATTTATGTAATTTATGTTTGTATCCTTTATAGTATACACCTGCAATAGATATATGGAGCATTGGCTGTATCTTTGCGGAATTATTAACTGGGAAGCCTCTTTTTCCTGGGAAAAATGTGGTCCATCAATTGGATATAATGACAGATCTTTTGGGCACGCCTTCTGCTGAAGCCATTGCCAGAGTAAGTATCAGTTCTAAAAATATGGATTGTCACTGAGTTTCACACATCTCCAAGTAATTACATTTTATCTCTTGTAGGTGCGCAACGAGAAAGCAAGACGATATTTAAGCAGCATGCGCAGGAAAAAGCCTGTACCTTTCTCTCAGAAATTTCCAAATGCTGATCCGCTTGCTCTTCGTTTGTTAGAGAGGATGCTAGCTTTTGAACCCAAGGATCGTCCAACTGCTGAAGAGGTACTGCTAGCAGGTTCTCTCCTGGTGACATTATCCCAGATTGGGATTTTGTTACTTTTATCATAAAATGAAAAAGGGTTTGTTGTATATATATCCCTTAAATCATGAAGATTTGCAAAACTACCCCTCAAACCTCAATATTTGCGAAACTACCTTCAGATCAACTGTGGAAATAATCCCCCCTCCAAAAAAAAAACCGAAAAAAGAAAATAAAGAAAAAAACAAAATCAACAAATCGTCAACTTCGACTTTTTTATTTTTTTTATATTGGAAGTATCTTATATCCAAAAAAGTTGTTGATTTTTTGATTAGGGGTATCTTATATCCAAAATTGATGATTTTGGGGTAGTTTTGCAGATACTAAGATTTGGTGGTGGTTGTACAAATTACACATGATTTAAGGGATATGTATACAAATAAACCAAATGAGAAACTGGATGCACAATCTAAAGGTGTGTAAGTTTTGCCACAACATGTCAGGCTTTGGCCGATCCTTATTTCAGGAACATAGCGAAGGTTGAGAGGGAGCCTTCTGCTCAACCTGTTACAAAAATGGAATTTGAATTTGAGAGACGAAGGATAACAAAAGAAGATGTCAGGGAGCTCATTTACAGAGAAATTCTTGAATACCATCCAAAGCTGTTAAAAGAATTCTTGGAAGGATCTGAATCTACTGGTTTCATGTACCCAAGGTATTAATTATAGTAACCATGATCTGTAAGTTCTACACCTGTTTCCCTTCATCTATTAAAACTTTTGAAAGAAAATTCGAATCAAATCTCAAGTTTTTCTTGAGTTGGACCGACAATAGAACCTGTGCTTCCATTAAGTGGTTTTTAAGAAAAGAACTCCAAAACATCAAAAGAATAAAGTACAACAATAAATATTTGTATCTCAACAGCTAACGTCTTTTCAACGTACCAAGATTGCAGAGATTTATAGAGTAGCATTTTGGACATAGGTGAACACTACTTGTCCCTCTAAAAGCTCATATAGAACTTTTGTCCTTGTAACTTTTTAGTCATCAAAATGTCTCCTTCATCAGCAGTAGTTCATCAGTATTGGTTTAAATTTGGGATAGCTGATTGCTGGAATTGACTCTGGGTATTCCAATATTTCCTACTTATCACTGAAGTATTGAATGGATTGCCCCCTCCCCTCCCCCTCCAATATGGACCTTCCATCTTTCTGGTAGTAATAGTAGTCATGAGTTGGTTATGTAAATGACCCATTTAGCCATGATGAAACATTGAAAATTTAATACCCTAGAAATATTGAGTCTTGCTGATACTAAATGCAGGAATCAGTACGAGAATCTTGGGAGTTTTTTACAGATCTTCCACCAGTTTTCTTTTCATTATTTAATTCTATTTACCTTTGTTCTTGAGTAACTGAAGATAAAACAATGGTATCATTTCATCTCAATAACTTTGTGCTAGGTGGTGAAACCACTTGTTGCGAAAGATGACACAGAAGTGCATCAGCAATTTTATCTGATCTGAAATAATCTTGGAAGCTTCTTTATTCACGTAGTTTCTGTAGAATTTGCTCATTAAGTTCTTCTTGCTCTACATTCTACTTTCTTTATCAACTAGTGTGAATACCGTGCAAAGCACGACATATTTTTTTCTGCTGCAGTAATCCCGGTTTTAACTGCTACAGTATTTAGACTTTTTGATAATGCTGCTGTATCCCCGCCTCTGCTACAGTATTCCCGTGAGCTACAATATTATTTTTTATAAAAAGCCTACAGTTTCATGTTTGCTACAACAATAAGAATACAGTAAATGTTACTGTAGTATTACTGTAGCGTGAATAATGAATCTTTGGTTCTCCCATTTGTATAGAGGAGTAGATTCAAAGTTTACATTTTCATTGTCATTACTGTAAGAACCTTTGTGTGTGCTGAAATTTATGTGGCTATTTAACCTTAAAATTTTGATGTCCTTCTGCATAGCTGGTTTCGGTGAAGTATATCTTAATTAACTATATATATATATATATATATATAAATTATATATATTATATATAGAGAGAGAGAGAGAGAGAGAGAAACTTATGTCAATTAAGTGGACGTTCACTAAGTTTCTTAGTCATTGATGATCACTTTGATTGAGCTACATTATGGATGATCCGCTCCTTGAACTTGATCTACATATTCTAAAACTCTAACGCACCAAATTTGGGGTGAACCCGTCGTGGTTTGACCTCCGTCGAGCCATGTAAAAGTTTCTATTCATTCGAAACGTTAAAATTGATACGAGTGGCATGAAGGGTCAAACACGACGGGTTCACCCCAAATTTGCTGTGTTCGGTTTTAGAATATGTAGATCAAGTTTCAACGGGAGCGGATCATCATAATGTAGGCTCAATCAAGTGATCATCAATGACTAAGAAACTTACGTGGACGTCCATTTAAGTTTGACATAACTTTCTGCTCTCTGCTCTCTCTCTCTCTCTATATACTTATATATATATACGTATATATATATATATAGATATATATACTATATTATATATACATTACTAGTTGTGCGCCCCCCTTTTTTTTAATCTTACAATATCCCGTTTATACACTTGCTATATGTTTTTAAATGCACATTGATTTTTTGAAGTCCACGAGTATTTTTTAAAGATGCTACAGCTCCACATCTTGGCTACAGTAATATATTTTAAAAAATGATTACAACATTTTTTATAAATAATGCGTATAGTATCCCCGCCTATACATCAACAATATTCTTTCTTTGGGAAAATGCCACAGTATACTGTATCATCATGTAGTATGATATAGTGCATTCTTGGGTCCTCCATTATTATATTATATATATATTATATATATATATATATAATACTATATATATATATATCTATAATAACTCTTCAATTCTTTAATTGTTTTAGGCTGATGGCCTGTAAATTTTCTAATGTTTAATTCTTTACCACTTCACTTTATCTCATCAATTCTTCTTCAAACGTTTATAGACTGACGGAATCAATTAATATCATAGTTTGTATTAAATTTTGTTCCAGTGTGATGATCACTTCAAGAAACAGTTGCTTACCTTGCAAGAACACTATGGAATGGTAATTCGCAGGTCCCCTGCACGCTTGAGCAGACAAACCTCATTTCCTAGGTGAGTTAGACTCGCGCTACACCGGAGAATTTTGAACGTGATAAAGTGGTTGTCTGACTGTAACTAATTCAACTTTTCTCTGAGCAGACCATGCGTGTTCTATTCAGGAAACACGGTTCAGAATCCAACTGATGTAGCTCAAGGTTTTTCCAAATGTGCGATCAAGGAAGCTGAGAAGCCACAACAGGAGAGTTATCCTGTAACAAGAGTTCCTCTTCAAGTTCCTCAGAGGTTCCAAGGTGATTTCCTCTTTTGTCGACAATAGAAATAAAATCCATTTCATAACTACTGTAGTATAATAACTTAATCAGTTGTCAGTATAGGTTAATCAGTGTCCATCGTAGATCATGGAAATGACAGGATCACAGGAAGTGCGTTTTCCAAAATTAGCTAAAAATATAAAACTAACGCTGACGACAACCTTAATTAAGTGAATGGTTGTGCAATCCCCTTTGCTTTGCTTCTGGTGATAGAATTAAAATTAATTTAGACGATAACACTGCATGGTTACTTTATTGAGCTAGCATAGCTACTGAATGAAATATTAAAATTAAGGATCGTGATAATTTTACTAGGTGGAAGGGTCATTTGGTTTATGTTTTGGATCATAGTTTTCTTTTAATGCAAGCTTTTCCCGACCACTAGTGGTGAGCTTTGTGAGACATTTCCAGTGAATGGGAAGACTAAATGTCAGATTAATCATGTAAATAAAAAAACAGCTAATGTAAGAGAGGGGTGTTGATGAACCCTACATTGTTCTTTCTAATCTTGAACTGATTTCAGCAGTATTCTTTTTCGACCACAAGCTTTATAATTGACAACACTTCTTAGTCTTTTGGGTTGAAAGCCCTCTTAAAGACCCTGCCACGACACTGAAATTCTGCAGTTTTAGTAAGGGTTATATTTTATATTCTAACATGTTCCCGCAGATTAAGCGCCCTTTTCATGGGCAACAACCTGGCTACGGTATCACCTTCTTATAAGATCACATTAACTTCGTGGCCAGTGGGATTCCAACTTGGATTGCTCTGGCACCATCTTAAAGACCTTGCCACTACACCAAAACTCCGAAGTTGTGGTGATGGTTGAGCATTATATTTTATATTCTGACAAACTCAGTTAACCTTTATAACCTTCCTCAAATTTTAAATACGTCTAAGTTACTAAACCTTGATAAGGCTATATATACTGTTTTATCCATCCTCTCTGTCAATTTGGAGGTAATATAACATGCTTATGATAATTATGAAGAAAAAAAATGTCTTTTAGTATGTTAATGATGAATGTCAATTCGCAGGGTTCTGAGGTTAATTCTTTTACTTATTGATATTATTTTCAAAGCTTTAGTAACTCAGTGAGGTTTGTTGAGGTAAAGCAGAAGATATGGGAGAAGAAAGCAAAGATATAAGGTTTTTATTGCGGTTTCGATGAAGTAAAGGCTTCGAATTTTGATTATTAGGTTTAGGTTTGGAGTTTGGTGAAGACAAATAAGGAAATGAAGATGTGGTTAAACCCATTTTAAAATTGGGTTTTAGCGGTTAAAACCATTAAAATAGTATTCTAGTTTATCAACCAATTAATTAATTAACTGGTTAACACTGCATAAAGGAGAAAGGAAAATGCAGTGGGATCCTGAGACACACTCTTAGGTGTGGGGGTATGATCAATTTTCACTTGAGGTTACTTGACAGTACTCTGTAGTGATTCCTTTAGTTCAAGCATTGATTGGCTTGAAAGAAAAAAGATTCTAAAGCTTGAGTTATAGTCGCATTTATCATTACATAATAGTACACCGAAGATATTTGCACCCTTGGATAAATACACAAATCCCCAACTCCAGTAATCCTTGGGTGGAGATACTGCTGGTGGTGCACCATTATAAAAGCTTAATTGCTGTCTAACCCCTGTACTATGGCGATTTTTTTTGATTCTTTTGCCCTCGGAGAAAGAAAAAAAAATTGTTTTTTGACAGAGAGTCCCGAGGTTAAAAGAGACAAAAAGCTTCATTCAGGGGTTCTATCTGCAATTTGCCGATAGTAAGAGGGTGCATCTCTAATTTGGTGTTAGTAAAAAGGTCAATCTGCAATTAGCCCTTACAAAAATGGACCGAGACCATTGGATACTTTCTCCTAAAATAGAAACTAAAGGCTGAGGACTAGATTCTCAACAATGTTTGTAAAAGAGGGGTCTCATTTGACATTGTTCTTCCAACACGCTTCACTAATATATATTATTTGAAGGACCCAAATGAGAATAAAGTTAGGAGAGAATAATATTTGTTGTTTATGTTCAATCTCAGGTGCTGCTGCTGTTGCTAGGCCAGGCAAAGTGGTCGGCTCAGTACTCCGATACAATAACAAAGCTCCAAATGCTGCTTCAGCTGCTGCGGAGCAGTTATTCGAGCAACAACGAAGATCCATCAGAAACCCTACCATCATTCCTTCACAATACAACAATTCCTCCTCCGGCTGTTCCTATCCCAGGAGAAACCCTAGCTGCAAGACCGAGAGAGGCGATGACGAGGCGTCAGTGGGACCAGCTGTCATGACACAATCCAAGACCTATATCGGCGGTGCAAGGAAAGTGGCAGCAGTAGCTCGTAGCGGGTTTTAGATTAACGTGATGCCGAATTCTTGAAGGGTTACCTCATAGCTTTTAGTCTTTAACTTACCACCGCTGAGTTTTCCGCGCATTGCCCGTTGTACAGTTTCACACTATTAAGAGATGATGCCGAGATAATATTCAAGTGTGATCTTGGATGATTATATAAATAAAGTTAACGATGGTGCTCGGCGGTTCTGTGATGATTGTATTGTAATAGGGAGAACTGATAGGGCACTTTTATGATGTTATTGAAATTATCTTGTGCTTATGATGACAAACAATTGTTGAATTGTTGTAGGCTTCTGCTATTACTTCGTTTCATTTTATTTCATTATGGCTTTCTTCAAAATTTTAAATTTTTTTTCCTTGGATGGTTTGAAGTGTTGTGAATGAGGCGAAAATTATACTAATTTTATCTTTTGTTGCAAATTGACTATTTGAGTGATGTAATGGGCCTCTCATCTATCTATCTATATTGTATAGCAAGGGGAGTTCCCCTTTTGGTCATTGTTTGTCAAAATTTTACAATTCCTAACATGCCTTTATGTCAAAAAAAAAAAAAAGTCTAGTGTCCTCACACTTAAAGAAATTACCAAAAATGCCGTCACACTTACAAAAATATCCTCACAGTTGAAAAAAAAATAAAAAAGACTGATCTGACACTTGAAAAAAAAAAATCACAGGAATGACCTTGAACTTGGAAAAATCTAAAAAATTGAAAGAAAATGCACCGCAACTAATTGTTCCCTTGACATTCAATTAAAACACTCTTCTCACATTTTTTACCCTATATGCCCCGCGGGACTAACACATTAATTGAAGGGAAGGACGTGGCTCTGATAACCCACCAAAAGCTTTGGATTGTTTCCTACGCCCCAACCCCCCCCCCCCCCCCCTACACACACACACATTATACATAGATCATGATCGGGGCTTCTGCTCTTTGTTTTTTTTTCCTTTCTTGTTTAAAAATTTCAAATCTCATGCATTCTCTATTGTGCATTTGCTCCTAATGTTAGGAAATTATGAAATTTCATTCTAAGATGGTTTCCTGGTCCATACTCCTTCCATTGAAGAGATATCTTTTTTTATTCAAGAGTCATTACAGATCACTTACAACCATGGATTGAGACTATGATTCAAGATTAATGGTGTTAAAGCTAATAAATTTCGGGTTGAGAAGCACAAAAAATTTAGTTCTGAATTTTTAGAAACATATGGAAACAAAAATATATCTTCATTACGTTATTTGTAAAGCTCTTTTAAGAGCTTGAGATTTTTAATCAAGTGTAACAACAAAAGGAAATCTATCAAAAATTAACTACAGACAGGTTCTTTCTAAGAAAATTTTAACCTAGATCAAGAAAAGGGAACATAGTACCCTTTCTTCATTTTCTGCATCCTAGAACTTTCGACTATTAAACAATTTTAGTTAATCATGTTTAGTTATGATCATGTCTAAAAAGGAAAAATGAGTTAAGTGGAAGTAGAACAACGGGAAACTTAAGTCTATTTTCGTAAAGCTGCGAAAAATACGGGTCGGATCCGGACCGGGTTGGCCCGAAAGTTTGCTCGGTTCTCAAACCGCCTTTTCTTAGTCCGCGTAAAATTAACGCGCCTCCTCCTTCTTATAACAAGCCACTTAATTTCCCCTCCCAAAAATATCAATCTTCATTCACCCCTCGCGTTAAGTTCTTCTTCTCCTCTCTGTGATCGATCGATCAAGAACAAGAAGAAGAAGGAATCTGATCTCTCTCACTCTCGAGCACTCAACGATCGATCAATCGAATCTCTGTGATCTCTTTTTCTTTCTAATTTACTTAAAAATTGTTTCTTTTAACTGCTCGCTAACGCTTTCCTTTCTGCAGGAAGAATTTCTAGGGTTTCCACTGCTAATTAGTCTATTTATTGGTTTTTCTTTTAAAAGTTTGCTGCTTTCTAACACTTTCTTTGTTGCAGACAAGCGGACGAGAATTCTAGGGTTTCAATTCTTCCTAGCTTGTTGTTTTCCCCTTTTATATATATTCTATTAGTTTACAATGGATGCAGGGTCTTCCTCTACTGTTAGAGGCCGATCGAGAATTGGGTACCGCCCTCTTCATCCTTTCCTGCCCATCAACGGAAACCCTCGTCCTTACCGACACAATGCTGAGAGGTACATCCCGAATCGGTCTGCTATGGATTTCGGTTTCGCCCGTTATCAGCTTACTCAGTCAGCACCAGACAAGGAGAGGGAAAATGAGGCCACAGAATCAGATTCTCCATCATCGAAAGATGCATACCGGAAATGTCTCGCAAAGGCTCTCGGAATGGACAGAACCCGCATCCTCGCCTTCAGGAACAAACCTCCTCCTTATGCGGAACAGTGCTCTTCTCCTCCTGCAATGAAGCATCGAAAGCGGCAGAGGTCCATCCCTCGGAAACGGAGAGGACCTTGGATCTACCCGGCTTCTTGGATGATTTCTATCTCAATTTGTTGGACTGGGGGAGCAAGGGTGTCCTTTCAATCGCCCTTGAGGATACGGTTTACTTGTGGAGCAACGCAAACGGGGGGTCTACATCAGAGCTGGTGACTGTGGATCAAGAGAGCGGGCCCATGACCAGCGTCTGCTGGGCTCCGGACGGGGAGCGTATCGCTGTTGGGTTGACATCTTCTGACATCCAGCTGTGGGATTCTCAGTCGAATCGCTTGCTGAGGACTCTGCGAGGAGCCCACGAATCCAGAGTCCTCTCTCTTTGTTGGAACGGAAGCATCCTGACATCTGGTGGGGAAGACGGGAAGATTGTCAACCGCGACGTGAGAACTCGATCACAAGTCATCCAGAGATGTCAAGGGCATCGAGGAGAAGTCTGCGGTCTGAAATGGTCGAGCTCTGGGGAACAGCTTGCAAGTGGAGGCAATGACAGATTGATCTACATATGGAACCTCTCGATGTCCTCATCAAGGCCTCAGAATCAGAACCAGTGGCTCCACCGGTTTGAAGACCATACATCAGCCGTGAAGGCCCTTGCTTGGTGTCCATTCCAGAGAAATCTGCTCACATCTGGCGGAGGCGACAATGACCGTTGCATTAAGTTCTGGAATACAAGTACCGGAGCTTGTTTGAATTCTGTCCAAACTAGCTCTCAAGTGTGCTCTGTTCTATGGAACAAGAATGGCAGGGAATTGTTAAGTTCTCACGGGTTTACAGACAATCACCTGGCTCTCTGGAAATACCCGTCAATGACTAAGATGGCAGAGCTTACTGGTCACACCTCTCGAGTTCTACATATGGCTCCGAGCCCAGATGGGTCCATGGTAGCATCTGCAGCAGCTGATGAATCGCTAAGATTTTGGAGAGTATTTGGAGATCATGATACGCCGAAGCCTGCAGCCAATCCCACAGGTTCTGAGGCTTCTGGTAATTTCAGCAGATATTTTATCAGGTAGATGTCGAGAGGAAAAGCTGGGCTGAGCCGTAAACCTGAAAACTTAGCCTGGCTGTGATAAGTTTGAGGAGAGATTGTACAATTCTCATGTCCTGCAGTCAACTCCTGGGAGATGAAACAATGAGATGTATAGATCGATATGCTTTTGGACATTACATTGTAAAAAGGTAAATATCAATAAAAATGATTTATTTTTCTTTTGAAGCTTGACTTTTGAAATTTGAACTTACAGTCTAAGATCTGCTTTTAATGGTCTATATTTCTGTCTTTATATCATCTTGCCTATTTGTTGCTGGAACTTCTTGGGTGGGTTGTTTATGTCAGTACCTAGTCTTTCATTATTATCTCTTTTTCGTTAATTTAGAAGGGGGCAATGACTTGATCTGTCAATTTAACTTGGTGTTTATAACATATTTGACCTCAAACCTTAAAATACCGGCTCGGATTGTCTCCAAGCTTTAAAAAAAACCCATCCTTCGCATCTCCGAGTATCCATAAGAAGTACAACATCCTTCAATTTTAATTTTCCATCATGGTACCTGGTAATTAGCAACTTTATCACCACAATTAACCTAGCTGTGTTGGTGTTCCTAACCATGCAAATAATTTTCAGCTTAACTTTGTCTTTTGTCCTCTCTGTTATCATCTAGTCCCTCTAGGAAAAAAAAATTGCTTAAATAGCTTTGAGAATGAAATTTGACACAACAAAATAATCATTTCCTGCACGTTTGTAGGCTTTCCTGAAAAACACCATGAAACATGCACTTTTATTTTCCGAGTCCATTGAAGTTCTTCTGAAAGTGCACACGTTAATTCTCCGACTAGGTGAGATTATTCCTTTTAGAATGAACTAATTGTGGCAACCCAAGCTTTATTTTGGTAGAGCATGTAGACATCTACTACAGGTTATATACGTACCGGCCACGTACCTGGAACAATACTCCTTATTGTTGTTATTTTTTATAATATTTGAGAATATGTTGTGAAGCTATGGTGAATATGTCTACGCTTAGGCAGCCTAATTGGGACCTGAAGGAGTGTCTTTATTAGGGAATATGCACACGTAGACACGAAAACATGCACGCATATGAGGAAAAAACACATGCTTGCACATACACACTTGTTAATAATTATGCCAATTAATGCCCAGTGTGGGGACACATTTAGCACCACTACACCAGTTAACTTGTTTAATGCCTCTCTTTGACCATTTTTAAATCCAAATACCCGCCTATAAAATAGTTTAATACGTTTCTAATTGGAAGCTGTGCCATTCACAACTTTTAAGCTATTCATTGATTTGTTGTGACCTCTTGAGCATCTTGTTCATTTGGCTGTTTGTGCAAACCCTTCGTTTATTTTTTTTAAAAGGTTTTGATAGAATTGCAAAGGGAGCGTTTGACAACCGTTGCGTTTTTGTCGTCTCAGTTTTTTTTTAACAAAAACAAAGAAACGCGTTTGGCAACCGGGACGTTTTTTTGACTTATTCCTTTACAAAATCTAAAAATTAAACACTTTTCTTAAAACACCAAAAAAGTGTTTTAATATTCCGTTTT
>NC_033795.1:60185931-60193805 GCF_001876935.1 Asparagus officinalis
CTTATTTGAGATGGCTGGGTATAACAGCTGATCTGAATTGCACGGTGACGGCGACAACGACGGTCGGGTGGCGGGTGGCGGGTGCGGCGACGGCGTCGATGACTGTTGCTACCTAGCGGGTGGTTGGGGTGGCGCCAGTGGGTGACGACGGCGAAGTAGCTGTGGTGGTGGCGACCGGGTGGCCGTTGGTCCCGACCAACGGGCAGACTGCGGGCGGACACAAACATCTCAGTGGCCCGCTGACCGACGGTGGTGGTAGTGGTGGCCGACGGGCGGTGGAGGGTGGCAAACGGCGGCCCGGCCGACGGGGGGGCGGCCCCGGCGGGCGGTGGTTGCCGACGAAGTGGCAAGAGCGGCGGCGGGCGAAGGCGGTGGGCCGGTGGCCAATGGCGTCCGGTGGCGGCAGGCGGGTGCCTTGGCCGGCCGACTTGTGGCCGACGGGCGGCGGTGGTGGCGAGTGAAGGGTGGCTGGCGGCCGCTGAAGAACGGCGAGGTCGGGCGGGGAGCGCGGCGTGGCGACGGCCGGCTGTCGGCGGGCCGACAGGGCGGGGCGGACGGCCCGGGCGCGCCCAATGGGCCCCGGGATGGCGGCGGCCGGCCGACGACGGCGCGTGGCCGCGAGGTGGCGGCGGCCAAGGGCGCCGGGGCAGCCGATGGTGGTCGGCCCAAGCTGACGGCCGGGGTGGCGGCGGGGTCCGGACCCGGCTTAGATGAAAAAGGCCACCCGCCACCCGACCGCCGCCGCCGTCCGCCCACTGCCGCTATATAAATGGTCAAATTAGTTTGATCAAAATGGTGTTTTCAAAACACATTTGAAAAAGAAACACCATGGCATGGTGTTTTTTACAAAAATACAATAAAAAACACATTGATTACCAAACACACCCAAGTGATCTACTATCGTTTAATGGGATCAATATCTTTGTCGCAATGGCCAAGTCTAGCCACAGCCGCAAGTGGGTTCACTCGCCGCTGTGGTAGGGACATGTGCCCTACAGATGGCCGTATCCCCTGGAGCCAGTTACAGAGGAAGGCATCTCCCCTGGAGGAACTCAGATGGCCGTATCCACATGGACCACATCGTATTGATGAGATCGAGTCGGAGAAGTGGGAGGAACTGAAGATGTTGCTGACAGGATCCTCCAGAGTCGGTCCTCGACATGATAAGGAGCCGACCTTAGAGTACAGGCATACGCCTACGCTCTATCTTGGCAGGAGGGGGTCGGTTCTTGTATCTCGACTCGCTCAATTAAAAGTGGTGGAGCAGTTCTATATCTCCTGTGATGACAAAATTCTAGGAGAGATGCCAGATTTTGATTTCCATCTGAGCCTCAAGAGTTACCTGATTCATAGGGCTTTAGTGGAGCAAGAGCTATTCAGCCGGGTGGAGCAAGTCCGAGCCTTCTTCCTTAAGCTTCAAGAGGAATCAGAGTCTCGGAAGGTTGACCTGGAGAAGGTGCTAGCGGCTAAGGAGGATGAACTAGTTAGGTGGAGGCGAAGTGAGGACAGATGGCGCTGAGAGGTGAAGGCGTAGGAGAAAATGGCGGACAACTTTAAGGATTGGGGCGACTCGATTATGCTTTAGATTGCTAGCAGCTCACCTTCATGCTTTTAGGGGGAGCCGTACGCTTTGTTTCTAGATGATAATGCATTGCCGAAGCTTTGAACTGAATGGGCCAAGAATTAACTTGATTCAACCCTTTATATAAGTATCCATGTTATTTTAGTCGCCCTTGCTGTGGGTCGGGAAACACCATCTTTTTAGTTGGATGCACGAGTTGTCAATCCGTCGTATCGTACATTGATGGGTACTTCATTGTCGGCCTTCGAATAGGGATTAATACCTAGTTATTTTTCGGGCCCTTCTTTACTCTGGCTGAGTCAGAGCGGAAGTCCAAACAGTCATCAGTTGGTGATTTTCGAGGGGTGTTTATGGAGAAAATGATAGATAGCTATTGATGGGATCTTTCGATGTTACTGAATGTCATATGCCGTTGTTGCTTTGATCCCTGAGCTGAATGACGCATTGAACGAAGGGTGGCACTTTGTTTCTCATGAGATCTGTTCAGATTTTGAGGTCATTCTTGGTCGTCTATTCCATACCGAGTCACCTATCCCGATCTTGACACATGTTCGTGTTTGAGATTTTATATAATTCATCTCTGAGAAGGGGTTTTTCTTTACAAGTGTCCCAATCTTGGCCGTCTATTCACCCCAGCTGTCTTCTCCCAGTGACTTCTGATCAACTTTCTGACTAACTGTGATGGCTTCCACCGCTCCCAATTTTGGCCGCAACAATACCATGATCAACCTCTTTAGCTATTTCACTTGAAGGTCTGTCCAACGGATCTCGAGGTCTATTATAGTCACTTCGATCTTCCACAGGTTTTCACTCTATCTGCACCTAAAAGGTTTGAAGCCGTATATCATCACGGTCGTGATAGGTCGCCTGATTTATCTAAAGTATTTGGAGTACGTGCTCCGATTACCACTTCACCCCTTCCGTCAAGTATGCGAGGCCCTAGGAGTATCCCCTTCACATATTAAGCCAAACACAATCGCCACTTTGGTGGCATATATGGTAATATGCCATCGTGTCGGCATCGAGCCGAGTGTACACATGCTGGGCCATCTTGTCAGCGTCAGGACATCTAAGAAGGAAGGGCATTGTTACTTCCATAACTTGGACGGCTTCAAGCTCATCTCCAACACCCTCGACTTAAACAAGGATTGGAAGGAGAGGTTTATGTGGGTATTTGGGGTCGACCCCATCCTATCTTGCCCGACTTAGCTCGAGGTTAAGAGGGACGTGTTGAAGCAGGGTCTGCTCACAAATGAGAAGAGGCAGGGGCTCGACAAGGTTCGAGCTTATGTGGGGTCTCGAGAGATTAACAACCTCTTTGAGTCGACTATCCTCAAGTGGTCTACCTATCTCATGTGACTCCGACTGAGGAGGATAAGATCCGAGCTGCTGTCTTGGCGCTCCCTCTCAAAGAGTCAACTGAGTCGCAATCAGAGTAGAGAATCAGGCCCAAAAGTGTCTGAGGGCCAAGTTGGCCCCTTAAAAGGCTAAGGAGGTAAAGGCAAAGGCCACAGAGATAGCAACCTGGCTGGCAGGGCCGAGTGCCACTGCTCAGGCCGAGAGGTCGGCAAAGAAAAGGAGATGGTTACAGATAGGAGGAGCAGAAGCAAGCGCTCCTGCCCCGATCCTAAAAGTCAGCCAGCATCCCCAAGTTCCAAGTGCTCTTCTCTTGGAGTCGGCTAAGATCGTCATCCTCAACGAAGCATCCTATGCTCAGTCTGCGGGAGGAGAGGAGATCGTCGAACCTAGGGAAGATGAGGTTCAGGTTGAGGAGGCCTCTCTTACCTGAGTCGGCCCACGGGCTAGGGAAGGCGCTAGCTGAGGTGTCAGCTACAGCCAAGGAGGAGACAGCCTTGCCTCTTTGCGCACAAGAGCCAGCTGAGGTAGCTCCACTCCTAGGGGTTAGTTTTGAGTAGCCATTCCCCCCTTGTATAGATGAGCTCGACTCAAACATGTGGAAGGAGTTAAAGGCCATGCTGATTGGGTCGTCAGGGAAGGCCCCCGATATGACATGAAGCCGTTTGTGGATTACAAATTCCCACCCAAGAGGCATCTCAACAAGAGATGCTCGGCTTTGGAGTCCTAGACGGCCCAGTCACAGGCTTTGGTAGGGATGAGCACGGTTCGGTCCAAACCGAAAAAACCGACCGAACCAACCAAACGAACCGATCGCCCATAACCCATACCCATTTTAATTACCCGACCCGTGTTCTTCCCTCACTATAGAATCCCAAGTGTCTAAACCTAAGCCTCCTTTCTCTAACTCTTCTCTAACCTCAGATCCAGCCGCCGCTCCACTGCCCTCCATCTCCGTCACCGTCCTCCGTCTCCGTCTCCGTCTCCGTCTCCGTCTCCGTCTCCTGTTATTCCATCTTCGTCACTGCCTTCTGTCTCCGTCTCTAGTTAACGATTCTCCATCTCATCTCAGGATTCAAGATCTGCTGCGATCAAGGTATTGCTTCCATCCGTCTTCCTTCTCTGTATTTCTTCTTCTTTTTGGCTCTTCTCCTCAGACCTCCTCTTCAATCTTTTCATAATTAGGTTTAATAATAATATAGAATAATTTGGGTCTGAGACTGAACAAGAAGAAGGGGCTACTCTGTTTCCATAGACCTCTATCTCTCTATTGAATCTTGATTTGAATTCATTGTCCATGGCAAGCTGGAGGAGAAGCTCAAAGTGTTTCGAGCTTGTTTTTACTTTTGGCTCCTATTCTCAATTGGGAACAGATTCACTCAAGGGGGTGGGTTTTGCTTTCAGGATCTTTTACTTCTTTTTTTACTTTCGTTGAAATTGTTATTGAGTACTTCAATTCTTTTGAGGCTTTTTTCCTCCAAAACGAGTCTCTCAAATCACTGTAATTACTATTAGATCCCCTAGTTATAAATTTATTTGATTAAATAACTTAATCTCTCCTATCCAATTCCCTCGAGAGACTCTCTCTAATCCAATCAAGAGCACAACTTGCCATGGACGATGAATTCTTTTTTTTAATCTTAATTTCTTGTTTTAAGTTTTTGTTCTTCTTAGGAAGACAGTAATCTTGTATAAATGATTTTCATATTGTTCTTACAACAGCCACTCATCACTCATTATTGTCTTCATGGCCGAGGCCGAACCATTAGATTCATCTCCTCGGGATCCATCTCCAGTTTCGGGGATACCCGCATGGGCCGCACCTATAGTGGAGGTATAAACTAAATTGTGCTAAAAAGTTATACATATTAGTGTGCTAAAAGTTAAAAATCCTAATTTAGTCGAATTGTTAAAATAATCTGCAGGCTTCTCAAAAGGAGAATCCTAATGCAAATGCAAGTTAAGTTGATTATAATCAATCTACACAAGGCTCTCAGACTTTGACTAAAAGGAAAGCAATAAAAGCAAGATCAGAGGTTTGGGATCATTTTACTAAGTTTAAAGATAAAAATGGTGATCCAAAAGCAAAGTGTAACTATTGTGAAAAAGTGTATTTTTTACATTGTAAAAAAAATTGTACTACAGCACTACACAATCACATGGAGTCTTGCAAAAAGCACCCACATAATGTCGGCACTCTACAGAAGCTAATAAATTTACAACCGATTCTTGATTCACAAAGTGGAGCTAGTACGAAAATGAGAACCCTTGGTAGTTGGAGTTAAGATGAAGGAGCCATAAGAAAAGCCCTCAGTTATTTCATCATTTTAGATAAGCTTCCATTCAAATTAGTAGAGGGTTTAGGGTTTAAAAATTTCATGTCCACCGCTTGCCTTAGATTTCATATTCCATCTCGTTGGAAAATCCAAAGAGATTGCTATGAGATTTACCTTGAAGAGAAAAAAGTTTGATAAATTTATTGAAAGCTACATGTCAGAGGGTGTGTCTAACAACCGATACTTGGACTTCCATTCAAAATATTAATTATATGTGTTTAACGACACACTGGATTGACAATGATTGAAATTGAACAAAAGAATAATAAACTTTTGTCCTATTTCAAGTCATAAATGAGATGATCTTGGGAAGGTGGTCGAGAAGTGTTTACTAGATTGGGAAATTGAGAATGTTTTCACCATCACGGTTGATAATGCTAGTTCAAATGATACCATGATTACATACTTAAAAAAGGTTCAACAATTAGGGAGGCACAATGTTGGGTGAGAAATATCTTCATATGAGATGTATTGCTCATATTGTTAATCTTCTTGTTAGTGATAGGCTCAAAGATTTGGGGGATTCTGTTGCCAGTGTTCGTTCGGCGATGAGATATGTGAGGCAATCTCCATCTAGATTAGCTAAATTCAAAACTTGCATTGAACTAGAAAAAATTGAATTTGGTTCATCTTTATATTTGGATGTATGTACTAGATGGAATTCCACTTTTTTGATGTTGAACATTGCTCAAAAATATGAAATTTTTTTGAAAGATATGGTGAAGAGGATCCCTTCTTTAGATTTGAACTAAGTAATGGAAACGGAGCTCATGGAATGCCATTGGAGGATGATTGGGTTAATGTGAGAAGGTTATGCATTTTGCTTGAAAAATTTTATAAGCTAACAATACGTGTTTCAGGTTCTTCATATGTGATAAGTAATTTTTTTTGTTCAAGAAATTGGTGATGTTGTTTGTGATTTGCAAAAATGGAGATTGTCTAATAATGCATCATATGCTAGAATTGCTAATACAATGACAGATAAATATGAGAAATATTGGGGAAGTTAGGAGAAGACGGACATGTTAATTTACATTGCGGCAATTCTTGATACACGAAATAAAGAAGATTTTGTGAATTTTATTCTTGAGCTTACATACGGTGAGAAAGAAAGTGTTGATAAGCTAAAATTCATCAAAAATGCTGCATTTGCATTATTCAATGAGTACAAAATTAAATATGGAACAGAAATAGATGCAAGTGGGCAAAGTGCTTCATGTAATAATATTAACGATAATGATGTTAATCAAATAACCGATGTAAGAAGTCTGTTTAAAAGGTTGAAAGTTGCAAAAGGAAGTGCCGAAGCAAAATTAGAGTTGGAAAGATTTCTAAGCGAGGACGTTGAAGCCGATCAAAGTAACTTTGATATTTTAGCTTATTGGAAAGTTAATAGTGCAAGGTTTCCAATTCTCTCTCGGATGGTTCGTGATGTATTGGCTGTTCCAATCTCTACAGTTGCTTCTGAGTCTGCATTTAGTATAGGTGGCCGAGTACTTGATCCATTTAGGAGCTTATTAACTCCGAGAATGGTACAAACCCTAGTATGCACTTCCGATTGGCTTCGAAACTTGTTGGCTACGCCGGGTTCAAGAAAAATTTGCTTTGAAGAAGATTTGGATGCTCTTGAGAAGCTAGACATAGGTATTTACCATTTATGTTTTTGTATGTTAAATGATTTGATTTTTTCTTAATTTTTTATTTGTTTATCTTTCATATTTGGGTAAGCTTTCAATTGAACCTCCAATCACAGATTTGTAAGAGCTTTCATGGAAGAATGCAGATTTGTAAGTCTTTATTATCCACTAGCTGGATACCTCCAGCCCACACAAAACACAACCAATTATACTGCTTCTTCTTCTTCTTATGATGCTGAATTTAGAACTCCGCTTTGTATCATTACGATTTGCAGATACTTAATGAAGGGAAGGAAAAGAAAAACTTTATATCACTCTTTACATTATTTTTTAGGGGTGAAACTACGCTGCAAGAAGTAAAGTACTTGCATTCCTCTGAAAGTAAGCTTGTTAAGTCCTCGTGCAGCTTCATTATTGAACTATAAGCTATATGTGTTACTTGTGCCGTTAATCCTTTGTCTGATCCATTTTTCAGTTGTTGATGATTTAAAGCAAGTGACACATCTTCTTGTTGTTAATGCCTATTCAAGAAAATGGATAAAATTACTGCATGAGGGAATTAATTACTTGGTAATATCAACTCCGTGGAAGGATACATTGTACTTTAATTTGTTATAGTAGGACCTCACCTCCCTATGTTGGTGTAGATTGACTGATCAAAAAGAACTAGTCTTGGTGTACTATTTTAAATCAGGGTTTTGTCCTAAATAATTCTCATGTTGATTATTTATCTTTAAATTTTAGTCACAAGGAGAACGTCCTTTAGTTTTTGCATCAGCTGTGCACCTTCTATGAAAGTATATATCAGTGCTATCATTGGCTTTTGACAGCTTGAGCCTTTTTTGTTGAAAAGATTTCTGAGCTAGCTGAGATGCATGGCTTGCCTTCTGATGACTTAGAACCGAACAAACCAAACCGAACCGATTTGCAACGGTTCGGTTCGGTTTTGAATAATGAGCGGTT
>NC_033795.1:60193815-60207046 GCF_001876935.1 Asparagus officinalis
CGGTTCAGTTCGGTTGTTCAAAATTTGATAAAAACCAACCAAACCGATCGTTTGCTCATCACTAGGCTTTGGAGTAGTTCTCCCTTGCTCAAGATGATGAGATCCTCTCGGGGATGCCCAACATTGGCCTCCACCAAGACCCAAGGGCTTTCCACTGAGAGGGACTCTGATCGAGCAATACTGTTCTCTTGACATGAGCTCGTACGAGGTCTCCTAGCCAAATTTCAAGAGGAGCTAGATGCTGAGAGGGCGGCCCATGAGAAGGCTGAAAAGAAGGTCACTGCCATGAGTGTGGAGCTAGAGGCTTAGAAGCGGAGTGACGGCAAGTGGCGTCGAGAGCTAAGGACTCGACAAAAGATGATCGAGGGTCTCCAAGCGCACCGCAACAACCAGTCAACCACGATCGCCATGCTTAAAGAAGAGATCGGTCACCTCCAGCATCACATCTTTGAGCAGGACAGCCGGATGAGATATTTGGAGGCCGAGCTCAAGTGTGATACGTGAGAGAGCAGGATCGCATTCAAATGTGCCCAAGTGGCTCTCTGTCATGTCGAAAGCCTTCAAGCGTAGCTAAAGGAGAAGGTGAACGCCCATGAGAAGATGAAGAAGGAGGTGCCCCAAGCGGCAATTGCGGCCGAGAGACCACAATCTGAAATGCAGACAATGGAGGATTGCCTCAGTCATCTCGAATCTGAGGCTTATAGGGTAGAGGTTGTGGAGAAATACCATGACAGCCCCCTAGGCAAGTTCGAGGTGGCGTTGACATGCAAAGCCGACTTCGACTATCTCTTAGAGCAGCTCCCTCGCAAGTCTCGACCCGAGCCAGATCATCTTCATTATCCCTCTTGGGTCGCTAATTGCCTCGATATCTTGAAAGAGATAGAGGTGAAGGAGGTGGACTAGTACTAGATGTGGATAATGAATACGAGGGAGGTGAGGAGTTAGGAGAGGGCTCGGCGGGGGACAATTGGGCCGTTGATGATCAAGATGAAGAGGTTGCCCATGCTTCTCCTCAACCGACTCCCACTCCTTAGCTAGGAGCCGCGCTCTTCAGCCCTACTCTGTATCTGAGTCGAGTCCCATGAAAGCTTCATGTATCTTTTTCTTTTTGTTGATGTAAATATTGATGTAAATATTTTGATAAATGAATAAAAGTTATATTTTTGCTTTCTCGATTGTTGTATTTTTTTGTCTTGTATTTATGTTCATCTGTGGTTTACCTCATTTTGAGATTTGTAACTAGGATGAGTTGGTTCTTTGGGTCGAGGTGACTCAGCTATGTAAGCAGTGAGTTAGTGCGACTCAACCTCGTGCCTTGGGTTTACTTGTGACGACTCGGCTCCATGCTTCTTTGAAGAATTATGGTACTAAAAGATAGCATAGTGAAATAGTTAGAACCCAAAAGATTTTATATCACATGTGGGTCTTACAATCAACATTACTGGAAGTATTTTATGAGGTGCTCAATGTTCCAAGGATGTTGTAGGATCCTTCCATCAGGGCTTTTCAATTGATAAGTGCCGAGACACACTTCCTCAATGATTGTGTAGGATCCTTCCCAATTGGCAGCCAACTTGCCACACCAGACGTCTTCGTTGAAGATGGCTTTTCGAAGGACGAGATCACCAATGTTGAATCTCCGAGGCTGGACCTTACTGTTGTAGTGCCGAGTGATGCATTAATGATTGATGACTTGGGATCAGAGAGTTTCCTCGTGAACTTCATTGATGAGGTTGAGTCTAATTCGAATCCCTTCTAAATTCAAGTCTTCATCAAAATGTTGTAGTCAGATTGTGGGCATGCCGACTTCAACTGGAGAGACCACATAGGCTCCATAAGCCAGCTTGAGGGGGTTTCTCCTATGGAGCTCTTATGGGTAGAGCGATAAGACCATAGGATCCCTGGCAGTTCTTCGACCCAATTTCTGACTGGTTTGTCCACCCTCTTCTTTAGAGCTTGGAGGGTGTACTTGTTGGTGGCTTCTACAAGTCTATTGCTTTTCGGATGTGCGACAAAGGCAAATTTGAACTGGATATTCCATTCTTCACAAAAGCTTCGAAAGCCTCCACTGTTAAATTGAGTACCATTTGAAAGCACCCTAGAGGGGGGGGGGGGGGCTGGGGGGGGGGGGGGGGTGAATAGGGTTTATGCTAATCTAATCTGATATTAATGTTGATTAAAACTTATTAACAATCTATCCTAGCAAGTATGATATTCAAGAGATATATGCAAGGGTAAGCAATATAAACAAGGGTGATATAAACATGCAATAATGGCGATATCAACAAAGAGTACAAATATAAATGAACGCCAATGACAAACACAAACAAACAATATGATCACGGAGTTCGGTCAACCCTTGACCTACGTCTCCGCTCCTCACCTCGAGGAGATCTCCACTATCACAAATGGGTTTTCGACGTTCACCCAAAAATGTTTACAACTCCACACAATCTCGATTTTCTAGCTCACCGAAAACTCTCACAATCACTCACAATGTAAACACACTCTACACCCTCTAAGTGTTGGCCCAGCCCGTGTCCTCCTCCTCAAGTGCTCGCATTTACAACCTCTCTAGACTTTATTACCGATGCCACTCCTCTTGGAATCGACCCCGTCTCTCACCACACACTTCTCTCGGTGTACAAGTGTAATACAATGTGATTCTCACAATTAAGCTCAACAACTAATGCTTTGTTCTCTATAATTGATGAGAACACAATGTAAGCCCACACTCAATGTTACAATCCCACAACCCCAATATTCTATGTATGAAAATACTAAAAGTTAAAATGAATGTGTGTAAACAATGAGTGAAAATGAGATATAAACTCAATTAAAGTCTAGCTTATAGAAATGAAAATCAAACGTATAAATAGCTAGAGATTGAGTTTAGAAAACTTCTCCAATGAATACAATAGAGAGAGAGAGAGAGAGAGAGAGAGAGAGAGAGAGAGAATGATGAGATAAAATCCCAAACACAAATTGATGATCTCCTCTTGTTCTTGTGAAACCTTCTTCACAAATCAAACTTGTAAACAAACTTTTAAAACCCTTAAACTCTTGTAAACTTGTTTTGAAACTTTCTTAAACATCCATATAAAACTATGAAAGTTGAGGGTTTTTTATAGCCTCTTAAAAACAGCCAAAAACCCACAAAAGCGAAAACTAGCCGTTATAGGCTGAAACGACCAAAATACCCCAAAATCCAACATTCTGGAAATTTGCTTATCTGGCTTTGTAAAATCA
The DNA here is from genome assembly GCF_001876935.1 of Asparagus officinalis. Lineage (NCBI taxonomy): Eukaryota > Viridiplantae > Streptophyta > Magnoliopsida > Asparagales > Asparagaceae > Asparagus > Asparagus officinalis. Next base: position 60,197,065 of record NC_033795.1, read on the forward strand.
ATTAAAAATAGTAAATCAACTCCAAAAATCATAAAATTTTTAGGGAAGGTTCTAGACATGTAGATAAAAACATTAAAGGAAAAACTTTCTAAAATATCACTTCCCATTTGTGAGAAATATATATTTTAAAATAGATAGTCTAGATTCTAAAAACTGCTAAAATACCTAATTTTGTAAAATCAATTCAGCATAGTAAATCAACTCCAAAAATGATAAAAGTTTGGAAAATGTTTGTAAACATGTAATAGAATATGTTAAAAAAAGAAATTTCTCAAATTACATTTCCCATTTTTGAGATATCATTTATTTTGTAAACTGTTCAAAACATAAAAATATATTTATATACGTGTTGTTAAGTTTTCATGTTTATGTGACTAAACACATTGTTTACCAATACCAAAACAAAAAATGATAAATATAAAACATGTATATATGTATATAAATAAGTATATTTATTTCATATTTATATAAACTTGAAAACTATAAAACCAAAACATATATGTGTGTATATGATTGAGCTTAAAGTATCTACACACATAGTATAAACCCAAAACTAATTTACCCAAGCTTGATTGATCTTCAATGAGCTTGACTTGGATGCGGATGAAGCTGATCTTGAATATGACTTGAAGTGCAAATGGCTTCATTCCACTATTCCACCAACCTCCGTTGAATGTCATCGTTAAGGCGCAATTCCATCTAAACTCCAACACATTGTTTATCTAGAATAAATAAGAAATTACAAACACTAGATAAATAATATTAGTTATAAATTGTTTGTTAAAACATCATCAAAACAAAAGGCCAACACCATTGCCGGTGATGAAAGAGAGAGGAACATCAAATCAACTGACAATGGACCTCCACACAATATTGGTGATATTGCTCTTGCTAATTTTGGCCAACGACTTAGCTTTGATCCATTTGGTGAAGTAATCAATGGCAATAATCAGGAATTTTCGTTGCCCAGAGGCTATTGGGAGAGGCCCTAATAAGTCTAATCCCCATTGAGCAAATGGAATGGGGCTCAAGATGGGGGTGAATTTAGTGGCTGAAATCCGTGTTATGGTTGAGATGAATTGTCACTTCTTGCACTGAGAGACGAGTCTCCTGGACTCGGCTAAAATGGTGGGCTAATAATATCCTTGGCGGATAACTTTTCAGGCAAGAGTTTGAGCCCCTGGGCGATTCTCACAAGTCCCTTCATGAATCTCTCTAAGAACATAGTTGGCCTTTACCGGCCGGAGACATTGGAGATAGGGCCCCACACTACTGCTAGAGTATGACATCCGATAAAGCTGGTTATCGAGCATGAGATATCGTCGAGCATTTCTATGCAGACTCTAGACTTTAATTGCATTCTCTGGTAAGGCCCCCCATTAGGTACTGGATGAGTGGATCCATCCAATAGGGTTTCGAGGTAGTCTCGGTTTGCATGACTGGGTTTGAAGTTTCCATGATGCTAGGGCACTTGAGGGTGTCTGTATGTACAGCCCTTGAAATGGGTCCTGAGCTGATAGACTCAAGCTTGGATAAGGTGTCCGCTCATGCGTTGAGGGCGCGAGGGACTTGGCCGATCCTGAAATATACAAAATTCTTCAAGAGCTCTTTGACTGCCTTTAGATATAATATCATCCTTGAGTCCTTGGTTGCATACTCTCCTTTCACTTGGTGGACCACCAGTTGGGAGTCGGCTAGGATATAGATGAGTTCGGCCTTGACTGCTAAGGTGGCTCGAAGACCTGCCAAGAGGGCTTCATATTCGGCCTTATTTTAGAGGCGAAAAATCAAAATATATGGAGTGCTCGTGCATCGACCCATTGGGGCCACACAGGACTACTCGAGCTCCACTGCCTCCTTCTTTGGAAGACCTGTCTACCTTTAGCAACCACCAAGAGGCGAACTCGGGTGAGTCATGCTCGTGGAGACAATGCTTCCTAGAAGTATGCGCCTTCACTGTCTAGGATGTTGAGGACATCGGTTGAGGAGCATCATAGGTAGAGATGGCTCATCATCAAATACCGTCGACTCTATCGAGAAGTCGGCCAAGGCTTGGGCCTTTATGGTCATTCTCGGCTCAAACTATACATCATATTCACTGAGCTCGACCAACTATGCGACCATCCTTCCAGAAGTTGTTGGGCTGCTGAGTGCCTTCTTCAAAGGCAGAGTTGTTCATACCACTATGGTGTGTACCTGAAAATAGGGGCGAAGGGAATGAAGAAGGATTTCTCAATAAGAGTGTAATTGAGTTCGGCCACCTTCAAGATCCGACTAATATAGTACACCGACTTCTGGGTATTGTCCTCTTCTAGAATCAAGATAGAGTTGATGGCTTCGGGAGAGCTGAACATGTAGAGATACAAGATCTCCCCTTCTATAGGTTGACTCAACAGCGACTTGGCACTCAAGTATCTCTTGAGGTCCCTAAAAGCCTCGCTATATTCATTCGTCTAGCCATGCTTTCCTTCAGCTCCTTACTCCCTCTCAAAGTTTTAAAGAAGGGGAGGCTTCTTTTAGCAGATTTGGAGAGGAAACGACTCAATGCCGCTATCTTTCCATTTAGTCTTTGGCCGCCCTTTAGCATGCAGGGCTCAGGTAGCTTCTCTATGGCGGCTATCTTTTTAGGGTTTATTTCAATGCCTTGCTGAATAATCATGAATCTGAGGAATTTGTCCGATTGTACCCCAAAAGCGCACTTGGATGGGTTTGAGTTTTATGCGATAGTGCCGAAGGACGGAGAAAGTCTCTTCAATGTCAAATAGGTAAGACAATGCCTATTTTTATTTTACAAGGATGTCGTCTATGTACGCTTCTACATTATGGCCGATCTGGGGCTTAAAGAATTTGTTTACTGGCCTCTAGTCGGTGGCACCTGCGTTTTTAAGATCGAAAGGCATCAGCTTGCAGTAATAGGTCCCCTGGTCTATAATGAAAGAGGTCTTCTCTTGGTCATGCTCCGCCATGAGGATCTAGTGTCAGCTAGAGAATGCATCTATGAAGCTGAGTGGTTCATGACCCGCACTCTTGTCCACAAGTTGATTGATCCTAGGAAGGGGGTTGCTATCATCTGGGCAAGCTTTGTTAAGATCTGTGAAGTCAACGCGCATCCTCCACCTGCCAAAGGACTTCTTCACTAACACTACATTGGACAGTCACTTCAGGTACTACACTTCTCGGATGAAGCCGGCTTTGAGAAGTCGGTCTATATCTTTGATTGTCGCCTTTTGTCTATCGAGGCTGAGACGTCTCTTCTTTTGTTGAATCGACTTGGTGTGTCGATTGACTGAGAGCTCATGGCTCGCCTCTTCCGTGGGATTCCTAGTATGTCTTTGGGTCCCAAGCAAATGCATCAACATTCTCATGTAGGAATGCGATCATAGCTCTTCATTTAGGTTCAACGAGGCTTGACCTAATCTTGACCTTCTTCACTCCATCTAGGTTGATAGTTATCTCATGGAGTTCTTCGGCAGGGGTTGTTTGCTCTCGTTCTAACACTTTTTCCATTTGGAGACTTGTCTTTTCAATCGGCAGGTTCTCCAGTACTCCTTTTCCTTTCATCGAGAGCAAATAGCAGGATCTAGCATTTCATTGGTTGGTTTTAGTAACTCCGACTCATTCATGAGTTAGGAATTTTACCATCTGGTGGTAAGTGGATGGAACCACCTGCAAATTACTAAGGGCAGTTCTTCCTATAATGACGTTGTAGGCCGACTTGATATTCATCACTAGGAACTAGGTCTGTATAGTGGACTGATGAGGGTATTCGCTAACCATCAGGAGGAGAGTGATCATCCTTTACAGTAGGAGCAAATATCCAATGAATCTGATAAGAGGACCCCGACAAGGTTGCAATTTGGATTCATCGATGCCCATCTAGTTAAAAGTGTTGATGAATACGATATCAGTCGAGCTTCCTATGTCGACCAAGCTCCTCTTGACCTAGAAGCTGATAATCACATTTTTTAATTATTTTTATACCCTAATTATCTATTTTATTTAAATAAAAATATTACTAATAAATGTGTTTTATTTTAATTTGCAGGTTAATGAAGGATTAATGATTAAAAGCCCAAAAGAATCAAACTCCTTGATTTTCTATCATTTATTAAAGTCTAAATATAAAGACAAAAGAAGACCCAAGAAAGCTTAGGGATCCATGAAGAAATCGGATCAAGAAATCATAAAAAAATCAATCTGTTGCAAACCAATTGGTCGGCTAACCGATTGGCCTATCAGTTAGCCAACCGATTGGTTTGCAATAGAAAATGTTTTATAGCTGCGATTTAATCCTTGATCTCTAAGTAAAATCCAAATGTTCTCATTCATTGCTATAGATATAAATAGGGGTAGAGGCTAAGCGGTTTGAGTGTAAAATTTTTTGTAAAAACTCTATTTGGAGTGGAGGGTTACTCTTAATTGAGAAGACATTTCAAAAATTATAACTTTATTATAATTAATAAAATAATATTTTTACCTCTTCATATTTTTTTTTTCTTCTCTTTGTTTAATTATGCAGATGAAGATGAAGATGAAGATAAAGATGAAGGTTTGCTTTTAAGAGTGAGAACCCTATTGTTATGTACATTTTCTCTTTTATCTTTTATTTTCTTGTAATATTTTTTTCTTGTTTTAGATATTCAAGATTCTAGATCCCTCCTGTTTTAGATTTATTTTGATGTTTGTAGAGTAAATTTATATTCATGTCTTTATTTTCTTGTATTTTAATATAGATTTAATTTCTTGCATAGTTTAGATTTTATTTTATTGCATCATTCCCCAAGAGGCTAGAACTCTCTTGGGAATTAGTTTTTATTTTTATTCTTTTTCTTCTATTCTCCAAGAGAAGAGAACCCTCTTGGGAATTAGTTTTTATTTTTTTTTCTTCCTTTTATTCTCTTTAGTATAGATTTTATTTCTTTATTTTTATTTTCTAAGATGTGGAGCTAATTCTTGTAGGAATTCTAGAATTGTATAAAACTAGTGTGATCTCTTTTATAATTTGTGAATTATTCTTTTGTGTTTAAAATGATCATGCTTAGGATAATCAACTAGAGAACTAATTTGTAGAAGAAGAATTTGATAATCTATGCTTATCTTGAGTGGTTTGGTAGATTATGTTTATGAATTCTAGAATTACTATCTAGTTGTTATTCTTTTCATGAATGTTAATTTTACTTAGTTGATAATTTGATAGGTTATGCATTTCTTAAGTGGTTTGATAGTCTATGCTTAATAAATATAAAGTAAAATGTGATAAAAAGAGAATAGTTCGTAATCAATAAATAAAATTGGTTAGTGGATTCAATTCTAGAATACTCATATCTTTAATTGAATCCTCTAACTTTTACCTTCTTGATTTTCCTCTTTATTTTTGATTTTCTTTATTTGTTTATTGATTTTATTTTCCTTTAGTTTCTTCATTTTTCTTTCTCCCCTCTCAATCTAATTTTGTTTTATTTTCATATTATCATGACCACTCTCTTTATCTCTCCACAACCATATTCTTTCATCACTCCTAAATTATCACACACACAACTTAAGAATCAATTTTGATTAATTCCTATAACACCTTCCTCGTGGGATTTGCAATCTTTTATACTATAACTTGATGGTTGTGTGCTTGTAACTGTGGATTCTATTTATCCCCCTACCAAGTTTTTGGCACCGTTGCCAGGAAGGTGCTTATAAGTAGGATTTTATTTATTTTGGTTCTTTAGCTTGTGTGTTTTCTTGTGAAGGAACCGCTTTGAAGATTGAAGATCAAGGATTGAAGATTGAAGATTTACTTTTAGCAACTCTTCTTTCTAGTATTTTTAATTTTACCCGTTTAGTTAGTTTCCCTCAATTAGAGTCAATTAGGATCTAAAAAATATTTTTTTCTTGTCAACGCTAATAAAATTCCCTTCCAATTGAATAAGATAATAAATTCAAATAAGAACTCTATCTCACTTTTGTTTGATTGTTAACCCTAATTAAAAAAATAAAAATATTTTTTTTTGCATCCTTTTGTAATTACTTTTAATTCATAGGGTTCCATTACATATAGCTAGTAGGAATTTACCCACGTGATTTGAGCATTTTGATTTGACACACACTTGAATACATTGTTAAAGGTAAAAAACCCCTAATCAAGATAAGGTGAGGGATTTTATCACTCTTTTCTTAGCCCACAAAGCACTAATTCTTTACTACACAAACCCAAGCCTTTTAAAACCCATTAACTTTAGCTCCTAAGGACTCGAGCTCATTAAGGAGCAAGAAATTCTTAAGTGAACCGGTTCAAGTTTACTTGAATCCGTTGGTGTCTAAGGTAAAGTTTAGGGATTACGTAAAACGCTCCATAAGGAATGAGATACTTAATTGATCTTTAATCTCCTTCTAGTACTATCCTTACCTGGCTAATTGACCAAGTAAACGTCAATCTTTTCACTAAAGTAGTTTTTGGTTAGGAGCTGGTCTAGTTGAGTTTAGGCTTAATCCTAGAATTTAAAAGTGATTGACACAAGTGATTGCTCTTGATTTATTTTAGTTAGGTTTTTCTTTTATCCTTTTTCATTCTCCCAATTTCTTTTGGATCTTTTAGTTTTTCTCAAAAAAAGAACTTTTATTTTTCTTAGAATTCAAAAAAAATTATCATTTTTTTGGGGGATGCAAGTTTGGAATAGAAATAATTCCAATCATTTAATTCGTGTTGAACCATCTTTTGAGACCAACGAAATGGCTAATCCACCCGTTCTTCAAGATATGTGTTATCTAACTAGGAATGCAATCTCATCTTGTATTAAACTTCCCGAGGTTAATGGAACTAATTTTGAGCTTATACCGCATTACATAATTATGCTTCCAAAATTCTTAGGAAATGAAACAGAAGACGCTTACATTTTTATCTCCGAGTTTGAGAAAGGTTGTCATATAATTAAGATTAGAGAACTATCTGAAGATGCGATTAAGCTTAGATTTATTCATTTTGCTCTTAAGGACAAAACCAAGAAATGACTGTATAGCTTACCCACAAATTTTATCTCAACTTGGGATAAATTTGTCACCATTTTCCTGAAGAAAAATTTCCCTACCACATAATGGTTAAGCTGAAAAACAACATTTATAACTTTAAGATAGTCCCGGGAGAGCCATTCTGAAAGTATTTTGACAGGTTTAAGGATTTTCTTATCCAATGTCCTCACCACAGTTTACAAAAGTGGCGATTATGCCAAATCGTTTATAAAGAATTGGATTATTTTTTAAAAACTTTCTTAGAATCAATGTGTGAGGGGGATTTCATGAAGAAAAATGCCGATAAAGCTTAGAAATTTTTAGAGAGTTTATCCAAGAAAACCATGCAGTAGGAACACTATGATGACAGAGTTTCATCAGTTCCCTAACCCAAGTCTTGTGTTCTTTTGTTAGAGTCAATCATTGCCTCTGAAGCAAATATGTCTACAATCCTATGCAGGTTAGAAGCCTTAGAAATTAAGGAACGAGCTCCAACTCAAATCAATTAAATTTCTAGTTCAGGTTGTCACTATTATCTTCCTCCAACTCATGTTTCAGAAGAATGTCCCCTCTTAGGAAACAATCAATTAGGCTAGGTAAACATTGCCTTCTGTTTACGTCGAGAACAAATTTCTTTGTGGTTTCCATTAAAATGTTTTAATAGAAATAATTGAATGAGGTTTACACGTGTAAATTTCCTCTCTTTACAAAGAAACAAAATTCGTGCTCTCTAGAAACACATGCAGAAACTCCTACGTAGTAGCTTCTTCTTGCATGAGATCTTTGCATGTTCTAGGGATGCGTAATCTGTGGACCACCGAATCTATGTTCCCAGCCAGAAACGAAGAAGGTTAAAAGTTGATGTTTCGATGTGGAAACAAGAACTGAAGTGAATATCTTAGCAAAGTTAGATGAACACTCTTATCGAGATCAAATCTAAGTTCGAACTCAAGGAAACACCAGAAGGCTTTGAGGATGCTTGAAAGTGGATGAATAACTCTCTCTTACTGTCACGCCCCGCTTCCCAAAATACCCGGGGATCGGAACGTGAACAAGCCCGCGACGTATTAGATTGAGAAGAAATATACACTATCTTTTTTTTTCTTTTCTTTTCTTCTCTATCCAATACGCTAAGCGTCTGGAAATAAGTACAATACGAAGTCACAGGTTCCCGATCACACATAGCAAGAATATAAAGACAACCCAGAATAAAAATAGACATATCATAAATGAATATCATCCAAGACATAATATTCGGGCCAAACATGCCCTTATACATATCTGAACAAGTGAATACTGATGAGGTGCAAAGATACATCGAACCATAGAAATAGAACGAACTACAAAAGTAAACAGGGACCAACATATAATAAAAGAGACGACTAGACTTCGGCTTCTTCTTCTGCTCTATCTGCAAGGCACTCCTGCTGAGAATCCTCTGGCTCCTGCTGATCTCCCAGCTGAACCTGTTCTTCCTCTAAGTCTGACGTACACCAGAGAAATAAGGTGTACGTTAGGGTGCATGGCACACGGCAAGACCCCACAAAAGACAAGAACGAACGAAAACCCAAGCGGAAAATGATACGCTAACCGAAACGACAAAAGAACATGCAACTGGTAATCCAACAAAATCAACATGCAAAAATACTACTAAAACACTATAAACATAAAGCATCCAAAAATCGATCAGGTAACGAGATCATGCAGCTAGCGATCAGTTATCTCACACAGAGTCAAAGTTCACTTGATCGGATATCTGGTTAACAACCACATCTCACTAGTACCTCAGACCCACCCCAGTGCGAAACGATTCACTGGTGCGAGCCTGGAAATAATCAACAATCATAATATCACATCACCTCAGACCCACCCCAGTGCGAAACGATTCACTGGTGTGAGCCTGGAAATAAATAACAACATATCCGATAACATGAACCCAGACCTTCCCATCCCAAGTCCAAGTCAACAACTCATATCTCACGGGTCACTATGGTCAAGCAATACTCGCGATTTTCAACTATAACAATGTATAAATGCAATGAATACTATGTAACAGTGTCATGAATCATGAACAGGAAACGTGAATAACTACTAATAACAGTGCAAGATGGAACTACAACTATCAAATGATTATACATGAAAACTCACAATTTCCGATCGTCATGATCACAAAATTATTAATTCAAAAAAAATAATCTTTTCCAAAAAAATTCCTTTTAAATTATTTAACATTATAAGTATTCAAAACTAACCCATTTTCCAAAATAAATTCTTTCAACTCATTTATTATTATAATAATTCAATTTAAACCGTTTTTCCAGAATAACTCTTTTAAAAATATTTCCCATAATAATAATTCTTATTAATCTAGAAAAATATTAATTTATTATTTGAAATATCGTCATCAACAGTCCCACGCAGATAATAGCAATTCATAATCTAATCTATGCAACTAATTAACGACAGATATAAATAGGAATTGACGAGTCAAGAGGAGCGGGATCTTGCCTACGGGGTTCGTCGAATGAGTCGACGTCGACGATGTGAGCCTACGGCGGGGCGGTTCTTCCACTGGATGTGAGTTGACATATCGTCGAACATGTGACGTGCGATGGAGGCGGTGGTTGGTAGTGACGAAGGGGGTGCTCGCGGAGGAGGTCGACGAGTGGATCTGTGGAGGACAGCGAGCTCGGGAGATCGGGGGTCGACGGAGTTGGGTGGTCGACGTCGGTGGTCAAGGGGAGCCGGAGATGGAGGACTGGAGGCGGAGGGTGACTGTTGGGGGATGGAGGCGGCTGAGGGGGCTTCGCTGGCGGCGAACAGGGCGGTGGACTGGTGGTCGACGGCTGTCCGACGACGAGAGGCGTCGTGGAGCGGATCTGGGCGAGATCGGGGCTGTTGGCTGCCGGCGAAGGGGTGGGGCAGCGGTGGCGAGCTCAGGGCGAGGGCGAGGCTGCAGGCGGGGCGGCGTTGTCGGCGTCGAAGG
>NC_033795.1:60207056-60215280 GCF_001876935.1 Asparagus officinalis
GATTTTTGCGGTGGTGATGATGATGGAGAGAGGAAGAGAGAGACTGAGATTGTGATAGGGGGAGAACGAGAGCATGAGTGAGAGAGAGAGAACGTGGGTGAGTGAGAGAGAGGATGGGCTGATGAATAATAGAGGAGAGAGAGAATGAGAGTGGGATTAAAATAAGAGGGGAGACAGAGTTAAGTGAGGTGCGGGAATTGGGGAGGAATTTAGGGGAGTGGGGTAGGGATATTTGACAAGGAGTTGGGAGGAGGGAGGTTGTGAGTTGTCGTGAGGTGAGGGAGAGAGAATGGGAGAGAAAAATATTGATTGGAGAGAGAGTGACTGATATGAGGGAACCAGGGGAAAGTCAGATAACAGATTGACTTTCGTGCTGATCGGCTGATAGCTATAAATAGAAGTAGGGGATAAAAATGCAGGCTAAAAAATAATACAAGATGATTAATAACAATAATAATAAATAACCAAAATTAATTAAAAAGATTTTTACTGCAACAAATTAATTTATAGTTATCAAAATCATAAATATAAAATCGGATTTTTAAATCATAAAAATTCTAGAAAATTAGGAAAAATTCAAATACTCTTTTTAAAAATAAAATTTAATATTTAAATACCAGAAAAATTATTTAAACCGGTATTAAAAATTTACGGTCATTACACTTACTCTCAAAGTTCGCCAAATACTCATCTCTGCTTCTAGATTATCATCAATCTATCAGTGCCCTATGTACAAGTGTGCCAAGGGGTATCTATAGTCATTGGAAGCCGTAACCATCAAAAAGAAGTTGAAACAACTGACGATCATTACCTCCTTTGGGTGAGACAGTGTTTACTGTCTCAGTTAAAGGAGACAATTCCAGTCAGTTTGTAACCGTCGTCCCACTACTTAAATTATGTTAAATGCTACAAATTTCGTGGATAGTGAGCGTATTTCATGGCTATAACCGTCCATTAATATTAATGAACGTTTTCCAACAGTTATGGAGCCATGTGGTCCCCGCAAAAAGTCACAAAACCATCAGAAAACCCGGGAGGTTGTCTTGTAGTTAGCAAGACAGCTCTCACTGTCTCGCGTATTCGATACAGTGAACACTGTCTTGGATACACGAGATAGTGGATGCTGTCCCACTAACTGTGAGACAGTTCCGAGTTCTTTTCTGAGTCGTTTTGCGTACTCCTTTGCTTCCTTCTGCATTGGTTAGTCTTCTTTGACTTAGATGATGGCATTCTTCATCTTCTCTCCGTATTAAGCTGTGTCTTGGTCCTATAGAAAATTTTTTACGCCTACAGATACCCCCTCCAAAGTTTTTAGCCTCGTCAGTATTTTATCGAGAAGTCTGAATTACTTTGGATAAGATAGGCCCTACTTCTGCCCAATGTTTACTGTGTAAAAAGACCTGTAAGTGGCTTCGGTTTCTTGACTTCTTTACTTTTTAGCTTCCTCAGTATTTTATCGAGGATTCTGAAATACTTATGGTACAACGACATCACTAGTCATTGTTGAAATCTAGAACTGAAGTTGACGTGTTGACTTTTGAGAAGTTGAATTAGCTCATGTCGTTGAGTTGACGCTTTGATCATCTTTGTCAGGAGTTCATAGCTGAATTGCAGTTGGACTCCCAAAGATAATTTTGGAATGAATCCATCACAACATGTGTTGGCTTGATTGCTGGAGCATCGCCAAAAGTTTAATCACAGTTTATACTCATACGTAGCTGGAGTCTACACAGTTTAAGATCTTAAGGCGTTAGAGCATGGGGAAGCAGTTTATACTCGTATACTCATTGGAGTTTAGGAAGCAGTTTAACCTCGTATACCAATCGGAGGATTCACGAAGAAGCAGTTTATACTCATATATTCATCGAAGTTTAGGAAGCAATTTAACCTCGTATACCAGTCGGAGGATTCACGGAGAAGCAGTTTATACGTGTATACTCATCGGAGTGTTGTAGATGTACTAGAGATGAACCAGAAATGCGTTGGAAGTCACGCTAGAGGGGGCTTCTTTGCGTGAGATAGCTGTAGGCAAATAAAATTGCCTGTATCCCTAACAGAGAAATTCAGAAGTTCGCCTGCAAGAACATTACCAAAAATAGTAAAAAATGGACAAAAACGATGATATCTCTCAAACCAGAGGGAATTTAGTAAAACAGATGGCGGCAAACCAAACTTTGATTGGTTTGGTCGGCCTTGTCTCGTCGAGATAGTCAATTTTCATAAATAATTCGTCTAATTCTAATTTACGGTTTGAAAGTTATGACCCGTTCTTCGCAGCAAGTCATGTTCCTTGGCGCCTGAAGAGCAAGCTCGCCTAAAGGTTAAGCTCTCCTAAAGAGCAAGCTCACCTGTATGTATGACGCTCACTTGAAGAGCAAGCTCACCTAAAGGGTAAGCTCGCCTGAAGAGCAAGCTCACCTGAAGAGCAAGCTCGCCTGCATGTATGAAGCTCGCTTGAAGAGCAAGCTCGCCTGCATGTACGAAGCTCGCCTGAAGAGTAAGCTCACCTGAAGAGAAAGCTCGCCTGAAGAGCAAGCTCGCCTACATGTTTAAAGCTTGCCTAAACGCGGTCAAGCTCGCCTGCACAGTTTGACCAAGTCAGCTACTAAGGCTTGAAATGTGGAAGTGGTTACACCCACTATCCACTATTTGGACTCATGTAGTGAGCCTAATTCTCTAATCTTGTTTTGATGATTTAACAAATAATTTATAACATGTGTTTGGTTTTGATTGATCAACCCAGGTTGAATGATTCAAGAGCTATATTGTAAATGGAGCAAATACAAGTCAAGTAAAGATCCTCGATCGAGCTTCATATGCATTATATATGGTATATTAGTGTAGGATGTGTATTTTGTGTATCAATACTTTTAAGCTCAATCATATACACATACACATTTCTTACTTTCATCACAATTTGGGTATTTTAAGTAATCTTTGTATTATTGACTTATGAACAATATAATCTTTGTATACATCTTATATATAGTCCATAAATCAGTTCAAAATATTTTTATAACTTAGTTTAAGTCATATGTCAAAATCAAGTATTTATACAAACACGTATTTTTGAGTTTTTTTTGCAAAACAACGAGTTTTCACAAATGTGAAATGCAATTTAAAAATTTTCTTTTGTAACATGTTCATTTTCATGTTTATAAATATTTCCCTAAGTTTTACAACTTTTAAAATTTATTTGATATTTTTTAAAGATGATTTAAATTTAGTTTTTCAACAGTTTTTGCCATATGTCAGTTTTCGGTCGACCGCACAAGACATGCTGGTCGACTGACCAGAACGAGAATTTTTAGTTTTGCTTCTCAGGGTATTTCGGTTGATCGAACATGACCTTCCGGTCGACCGACCAAGACATGATTTTTTGACATTGTTTCTCAGGGCTCCTCAATTGACTGACAACCTTGTTTTGGTCGACCGATAGACACCCTTCGGTCGACCGACCAGTGTCATCCGGTCGACCGATCTGATGACCATTAACATAACGGCTAGTTTTCCAGATTTTGTTATTTTGTGATATTTTCTTGGTTTTTGGGCCTTTGTTCCTTGATCCTATATATACCCCATACCCTTTAACTTCTGAACTAATGAAGAAAATTTTAAAACAAGTTTATAAAGGGGTTTAAGTTTGTTTAAGAGTTTTAAGCGGTTTCAAGTTTGTTTTGTGAAGAAACTTTCACAAGAGGAGAAGATTGATTCAATTCCATCTCTCTATCACTCTTGTTATTTCAGAGAAGTTTTCTCTAAACTCAATTCTAGCTTTACATATTTATTTGTTGATTATCAATTTTGTTTAAGCTAGATTTTATATTGAGTTTAGTTTTCATTATTGATCATATTGTTTTCACACACACCCATATTTGAGCTTGAGTATTTTTACATATAATATATTTGGATTGTGAGTGTGATTAAGTGAGCTTAATTTTGTTCTCAAATTGTATTGGAGAACAAATTATTTTATTTGTACTTATTGTTGAGAGTTCACTTTGTAATATACAAGTACACTGAGAGAAGTGTGTGGTGAGAGACGTAGTCGATTCCTAGAGGAGTAACGTCGGTAGTAAAACCTAGAGAGAGGTTATAAATCCGAGCACTTGAGGAAGGTAGCACGAGCTAGGCCAACACTTAGAGGGTGTGTTGTGTGATTGATTTGTGAGTGTTGTAAACGTTTGTCAGTGAGCATTAAAAACCGATTGTGTAGTATCTTTTGAGATAGTGGAGTTCTCCTTGTGAGTGGGGAATGGAGACGTAGGTCGAGAGTGACCGAACTTTGTGATCACATCGTGTGTTTGTATTGTCTATTTGCGCACTATCTCATTTTCATACTTGTTCTTGTTTATATCACCCTTTATTTATATTGCATAGCCGAGCTCATATAACTTGTTGTAATTCATATTTGCTAGGATATAAGTTATCAAGTTTTAAATTGGCATAAATATCAGATTAGATTAGTATATACCCTATTCACCTCCCCTCTAGGGTAATTTCATTTGGTATCAAAGCTTAGTGTTCTTGATTTATGACTTAATCGCCTAGAGTCAAAGATCCAAGTTTTTATATCTTGCTAATATAGTTTTGAGATTTATTGTATCTTGTTTGTATAAATATATCATGGATATGCATGGTGTATCTAGCTTAGGTTATCCTATTAATATTGCTCCTAGGATTGATAATTTCCCATATGCAAAATGGTGTGTTAGATCTAAACACTTTGATTTGTGGAAAATAACTGATTGTGTTTATATTGTACCCACTTCGGAGAAATCCAAGTGGAGTAAAAATGATCAAAGAATGTTTACCATGAACAAACTCTGGTTAGAATTTTTACACAATGCTTTTGATTCATCTTTATCTAACAAGCTTGATTCTTTTGATAGTGTTTATACATTGTGAAAACTTATAGAAGCACATCAAGGAAACTTGGAGGCAATCCGACAAACTTTGGAGGATTTTTCTTTAAGTTCATGTGGAGCATCATCTTCATGTACACGGCCACTAGCCGATAGCCCTAGTAAGGTATGCGAGTCCGATAACGATGATGAACTTACTATTGATGAACTCGCACATGGATATGAATTATTAATGCATGACTATAAAAAATTACAACGTAGCTTTATTTATTTAAAAAGCAAGCATGTTAGTTTAAAATTCGATCATGAGTCGCTAGCTTCCAAATTTGATATCATTACAAAAGAGAATGCTATATTAAAAGAAATCAATGATAAAATTAATTTGGAAAATAAAAATTTGACCTCATAAATAGCTAGCTTAACTCATGAAAAAAATAATGTCATGTTAGAAGTAGAAAACATTAAAAATAAAGTTAGTTCTTTTGCTAACAATTATATATATTCTACTTCTAATAACAATGCTTTTGGGGAAGTAAATGAGATGAATCATGTTAAGGATCGCATATTATCTTTAGATTCAACCCTTAAAATATGCATTGTAAATAATAACAAGCTTATGGACTTGTATGCAAAGACTCGTGTAAATTCTTCCAAGAAACCAACACACTATGCACACATATATAATTAAATTTATAAATGCTCTATTTGCGGACGTAAACGCCATCTTGTTAAATTTTGTTATAATGCACAAAACCCCTCAAAATCTAATAATATTGACACTTGTGCATTCCATCAAGCATCATCACATCATACACATGTACACGCACGCAAAGCTCATCATAAACATGCTCATGTGTTTAAGTGTGATTATTGTGGTCATTTGACCAAATTTTATTTTGATTTGAAAAGAGTTTCACATTTGCAAAATGATTTTAAAAAGACCATCTATGTTTTCAAATGTTCATCGTGCACAACCACTAAGTCAACACAAATTATTTCACTCTTTTCATTGCACAAATTGCAATTGAAAAGGTTATTTGCACAATTTTTGTTTTGACCGTGTTCGTGCACAAAATGCGCCCAAATATGATCATAACCCAAGGGCATTGAGGTTAAATGATAGGGGTCATCTCCCTAAGTCTTTCGGCGCCAAAAATGTTTGCCAAAACAAAATTATTTTTGTTTATTTCATAAATTTTTCTTTGATTTTTGTTTTCATGTGTTTTTAAATGATGATTTGTGTTTAAATTAACTTTTAATTTATGAATATACTTTATATATTATATAAATAAAATAATTTGTGTTGTTTTGGAAGGTTTTGATTGAATTATTACTTATTAAATATCATAACAAAGAAAAATTAATGTTTCATCAAGTTTTTTTTAAGCTAATGCGCTCCAGGTCAATGTCAGTCGATCGACCCACCAATTTCGATCGACCGACCCTTGCATTTCGGTCGACCGACCACTCTTATTCGGTCGACCGGCCAGCAAGCAATCCTGAGTTTTCAAGTTCTCTGTTTTTGGTTGATTTGGATTTGAGACCCGACCCGTTTAGAACCCGTTCTCATTTCCTTTGATCTCATCCATTGATTGCCTTTTTGAATCTATCATGACCATTCAAAATCATTTCATATATTTCTAAACCCTACCCAAACATTTCATCTTCTTCTCCCAGCCGACTTCTCTTCAAACCCTAGCTCCGTGTTTTCCTTCTGTTCGGGTGACCGCAAGAGAGCTACAGTCGACTCCAAGCAGCTTTTGAGGAAGATTGCTGCTGGCTAGCTCCTCCTCAAGTCTATTTCCTCATCCATTGCTTAATATAGCTCTCTCTAGTTATCTTTATTTCTCACCTAGGGTTTCATAAATCAATTTTTGTTTCCATTTCTAGGGCTGTTTTTAGATTTGTTCCATATTTATTATCATGAATCTACCGAAACGATCGAGAGTCAGTAGGGGTAGTTTTTCTGAACCCGTTCCTTACGAAAAATACATTCGAAATGTCACCCTACTTGATAAATATAGAAATATATGCAAATTAAAAACCATTTTCGGTAGATTGGTTAACTTTGAGGAACTATATTGTTTTCAGATTCACACTCTTTTCAATGATGTGGGGTTACACGATATTTTGTCTCATCATAACAAAGTTCCACACTATCCTGAGCTTGTTTATCTTTTCTATACAAATTTATCACTCTTGGAAGCTGTTGATGGTACCCCACTCATTCGTACCAGTGTGAAAAATTAGGAAATTATTTTCTCAACTGAAGAATTAGCCGGGATTCCTAAAATTCCCGTTGGCGACGTTCTTCTTCATGAAGTTGAGCTTAATGATCCATCAGTTAATTCCCTGATTTTCCAACCTGGCAAAGATTATCTCATGTCTCACAATTCCATTAACCTCACAGCTAAATTGGTTGCTAGAATCATAGCCTATAACCTTATTCCAAAAACTGGTAGCTATGATCATTTCTCTCCTAATAAAGTGGCAGTTGTTTATTCTATCTTTGCCAAGTTGAAAGTCAATTGGGCAAAAAAAAATTTTGATATAATGTCGAGCTCTCACACAAAATTCCTTCTTTTTGGCTTCATTATTACCTAGATCTTCACCCATTTTAGAGTTGATCTTTCTGATGAACCTCGTATTGGCCCTAGCCTTGACTTCTTTGATCGTACCACTCTTATTAGGTAGAATCCCACCTTGCCCATCCTTAGGTCTCCTCAGCTCCTTCAGGTGGTACTTCCTCTTCTCATCCTTCCAGTTCGAGGGCTCGTCCTCGTTCTTCTCGTGCTCCTCCTACGGATCATACTAACATTGGTGTGCAGTTGGATAGCATGGAGGATAAGATGGCGAGGCTTGAGTTTAATGTTGAAGAGATTATGAGGCTTCAACATCAGATATTGGACACGCTTCCTTCTCCTTCGGGTTCTGATGGTGATTCTGACGAGTTTTGAAAACTTTATTCAGCTTTGTTGACTTAAAACTATGTACTTAAACTTGATATTTGAAGCTTTGAATGAATTATATACTTTGGTTTATGTTATTGGGATGAGAACAATGTACGAGCTCATTGTAAATTATTTTGGTATTTTTGCTCTTCAGCTTGCATAGCTTTCATGTATATGATTACGTGGTTAGTGCTTTATATTTTTGCTCCCATAGGCTCATTGTAAATTATTTTGGTATTTTTGCTCTTCAGCTTGCATAGCTTTCATGTATATGATTACGTGGTTAGTGCTTTATATTTTTGCTCCCATAGGCTCATTGTAAATTATTTTGGTATTTTTGCTCTTCAGCTTGCATAGCTTTCATGTATATGATTACGTGGTTAGTGCTTTATATTTTTGCTCCCATAG
>NC_033795.1:60222656-60242884 GCF_001876935.1 Asparagus officinalis
GTGTCCCCACCAGTCAACAACACCGGATGAACACAGAACAAAGCTGTGTAAGTTGCGACGAAGGCAAGTAAAAAGAGAACAATAAAGAGAACTAGAATATGCTAGAGATTCTAGATCATACTAGAAAATATAGAGAATTAGAATTTAATTCAATTAAAGCAGTAAAGCAAGAGTAGTGCTTCCGATTAAAGCTATTATAAAGCAAGAGAAGTTCTTCCGTTACTGTTCATTTTTACTATTCATTTCTATATTTTCTTCTTTTATTTTTGATCTGGAGGGATTTCCCTAGAGAGGATAGGACTTCAACTCTCCAAAACGTCTCCTCGAACTCATCAACTCCTTCTCCTTTTATAGACTTTCTTCGGAACTATGCAAAAGATTCCTTTCATATTTTAACAAAGCTTGTAGGTCCCGCCGTCTTCAATTTTGTCAAAACCTAAGAGATGTAGAGTAGCTTAGCCTTTTTGACAAAAATTGCTTCTTCCTTAAGCATTCAAAGCTGAGTGGTCGTAGGTATGTAGGCTGTTATTTTAGCTGCAGTATGCTTTATTTAGCTGTGAATAAAATATGTATAAAAGTTCTGGAGCTAGTAGTAGTAGAGCACACTTATCTTACAAACACTCAAAAGAAAGATTAAAAGCAAACCTCACTCAAACTCAAACTAAAACTTAGACTTAAAAAAGGGAAACTGGTGGGATTTCACTAGAGAGGATAGGACTTCAACTCTCCAAAACGCCTCCCTTGAACGCATGAACTCCTTCTCCTTTTATAGACTTTCTTCGGAACTATGCAAAGATTCCGTTCATATTTTAACAAAGCTTGTAGGTCCCGCCTCCCCGAACTCATCAACTCCTTCTCCTTTTATAGACTTTCTTCGGAACTATGCAAAAGATTCCTTTCATATTTTAACAAAGCTTGTAGGTCCCGCCGTCTTCAATTTTGTCAAAACCTAAGAGATGTAGAGTAGCTTAGCCTTTTTGACAAAAATTGCTTCTTCCTTAAGCATCCAAAGCTGAGTGGTCGTAGGTATGTAGGCTGTTATTTTAGCTGCAGTCTGCTTTATTTAGCTGTGAATAAAATATGTATAAACGTTAGTAATAATTTTAAACTCTTTGAAAAGGATAATGGGTGATCGACTTAGTGTTTAAGTCGTTGATATTAATCAGTAGTTACCATGGTATATGAATTTTACCATAAGTCACATATCATCCCATCTATGTGTTATTTCTTCGACCAAGTCGCTATCAATTGATATGTCATTTGAAGAGACTGGTCCTTCTTCTTGGCCGGAGGCATTCTTTTGATATTGTTTTACTCCCATAAAAACGTCATAAGCTTCTCTTGTTTCTGGCCCAATAGGTGGATTAGACATCCATTTATCAATGACTGCCTTAGTGGTTCTGTGATGTGAGGTTTCCCCCATGTTAATGTCTGTGCAGATGATTCGAAGTCCATCAGTCATGAAGTAAGAATAATCATCGAACAAAGTTTCAAGTTTTTGGTAGAACCGGATGGTACTCTGAAAACGATCTAGGCCTGTATCATAGCGTTCCTCATCGAACCATGAACCCCAAGGATGAATTTCATAGAATGTAGAGATTTCCCAAATTTGTAAGCTTGGAAAATAGTCAGGTCCGCTCCGTTCATGTAAAGTAGCTGTAATGCTAAATTGAAGGTGTGCCAAAGTTATTGGAGACAAAAAGATGGCTGTCTTGATTATGGCTGGGGTTGTAGAAAAATGGAGGTTCCCTTGCGATTTGTAACTCGTAGACAAGTCCAGCATCAATATGCGGGATGTAAACGAGAATATGATTAATATTTATCGCGAATCTGGGAGAGCCATTTGTTATAGGAATTGTATGTTCCTTGTGAGCTTTTAAAAGGGAGACAATATTGTCATCTTTAACTTTTGCCTTAATAACATCTTGAATATCTTGAGGCAAAATGTTTAGTTTGGACCATAACTGCTCTCTGTTAAGACGTTCCATGCAAATATTTTGCTGAATATATTCTGGTATTCCAAGAATTTGAAACATCTCATGAGATGTTAGTGTAATTGTATTAGAATAAGGATAGAGATAATTAATCTTATACGAAAGGTCTATAAATTTTTCTTTCAGCTGCTGGTTTTGTTTAAGAAATTTCTCATCCTTTTCTTTTAAAAGGTTGACTAAATGAGTCATATGAACTCTGATTTGTCTTTTTTCGTGATCGCAGATGTTGTTCCATAGATTATTGACAAGCATATAATCAGGATATTTTAATCCTGGATCATAGAAGTATCTGGTCCTTTTTGAAGGAGATGCTGGAGCTAAGCAAAGTCATATGAACCCTGATTTGTCTTTTTTCGTGATCGCAAATGCTGTTCCACAGATTATTAACAAGCATATAATCAGGATATTTTAATCCTGGATCATAGAAGTATCTGGTCTTTTTTGAAGGAGATGCTGGAGCTAAGCAAGAAGGTTTTCCTTTAGCTTGTAATATTAAAGCTTGATGAGTCATCTTTTTCCTGCAAAAGGTTCGAAAATGTATATTTGAAATTAATATTTCATTAAAAAAACGAAAGAATATTTCTAGTTGTTTCCAATGTTCTTCAAAGTTTCTTGAAAAGAGAATTATCACAGTAGGTAACAGGATAACAAATTCTCTACATTCATGAAGATACTGTTCTAAAAATTTTAGATATTGTTGTTGAAAGTGAGTAAAACTTCGCGGCCTTCGCCTCCAAGTATAGAAAGAGAAAGGTAGAATTAGAACAGTTTTCCATCTATTTTCTTCTATGACTTGCATCTGCCAAAAACCCATCTTGATGTAAAATTTTGAAAATATCCTTCCATGGGTAATATTTTCAATTTGATATTCTGGTACTTGATAATTAACCCAAACTAAATTATTTGAGCTCTTATAATCAATAATTTGACTAGCAACACCATGCTCAGGAAAAACGTCAGAATCCAAACAGCATGTGTCGTAATCACTTTTTATTAAATTGTCTTTGATAAGTATTTTAATTTCTTCTTTGCAAGCGGCCAGAAGATCATCATTCATACATACTGGTATATCAAAATATCTATTATCAAAAGGGATACGAGAAAATTCTTTAATATATGAAAGACGAATATACCCTTTGTTTTTAAGAATTTTTGTGTTAAAAGAGTCTGGGCACTCTTTGTCTTCAGTATTAGAAAGAACATTTATGAATTTCTCGTTGAATTGTAAAGCAGAAAATAGGTCGTTAACTAACATATCTTCTGGTTCCTTATTAAACCAAAAGGAGATATTAGGGTTTCTAGCCTGTGTATGTATCCCATGAGAATCGACAATAAAAGGCTTAAGATTATTGATAAAAGGAGTTCCTAGAATAATACCTTGCTTGAGGTCTTTGAATAGAACAAAAGAGGTTTTAATTTCTTGACCATCATTGCAAATATAAGCATCGGTGAGTTTATATCTGGCTTTGAGAGACTGTCCATTTGCAGCACTAACAAGATGAGATGTTTTCTCATAGAACCTTAGAGGAATAAGGTCTTCTCTAATGCAATTAACATCTGCTCCAGTGTCAATAAGAGCTGTGTGTTGGACAGAGTATTCGTCCATAATGTTAAGAGTGATATTACATCTCCATTTTTTCTCGACATATTTTTCTATAGAATTTATAAATTCATTATCATCAGAATCTTCCTCATGTTCAAAGTTTTTTATATTTTTGAAACTATCAGATGCTTCTATGGTTTTATTTTCTAGGTAAGTTTCTAAATTTTTTATTTTTTGTCTTAATTCAAAAAGTTCTATTTTTAAGTTTCCTTGTTCCTTCTGAAGTTCTTCAAGGTTTACCTTATTCTCTAGTTTTTTCTCATTTTGAATTCTGTTTATAATTTCAGAGAAAGTATAATATTCATTTTCTTTCTTTTCTTCAAGAGCTTTTGTTAGATTTTTTCCCTTTTTCTTGGTCATTTCAAGATACTTAGTTAATTGAGTTCTTTTTTCTTGTGGATCAGTAATAGCATCTATGGTGTCAAGAATAAATTGTTCGTGTTCGCTCAAAGTGTTTATCTGGGAAGTTTCCGAAGAGCTTTCAGAAAAGTTGAAACAAGTGCAAAGATTATTACATAAATCTTCGTGATCTGAGGAATCATCATCACTAATCCTCATATTATTAATAAACTGATCAATTTCTTCCGTAGTAAATTCTTTGGAGTCTATTAAAAGTTCATTGACCTTGGTTTTTAGATCTTTTTGTGGACATTTATTGGCATAGTGTCCTTTCTTTTTGCATTTATAACAAGTGGGGTTTTTAGTATTATTTGTTCTAGTCTTTCTTTTAGGAGGTGTTTTTTCTTCTTTCCAATTATTTCTTGGTTTCTGTCGTTTTTTATAATTTCTTATTCTTGGATTTTCCATTTGAAACCCAAATTGATAACAAAAATCTCCTAATTCCCTTTTTCCTAACAGGTTTTGATTTCTTAATTGATTGTTAATTTTAACATCATTACAAAGTTTTAGACCAATGGTATTAACCCTTTGAATTAATTCTCCAAAAGGAATTTGATTATAAGGTATACTTCCATTACTTTGCTCTTTAATGGATTCTCTTATTCTTTCAGCAAATAAGGGAGGAAGGCCTGAAATGAATTTTTCTTTCCAAATAGGGTTATTACAATCATGTAATTGATAGAGCTTGGAAAGGAAGACGTCTTTGTACCATCTATAATCTGTAAGGGTCTTACACCTAAAATTCATGAGTTGTTCTCTAACTTTATCTTGAAGGCTATTAGCTAAGCTAATGAAGTGATGGTAAATGGAAAGGAGTAAGGTGTAAACAGCATCACTAATATAATGTTCATTTGCATCGTGAATCGGTTCTCCTAATTGGTTTAGTTTATAATTATTTAAAATGTTATTTTTATCTGTTGGGGTAAGATAGTGATCCCACCAACCTTGCAATTGACCAGAAAAGGAAGAACATATTCCGCTTGCAATGTCTTTTTCAGAATTGCCATGCTGTCTACAAGCATTAGCATAAATAAGCATTTCTTGTAAGAGATGTATAATTTGGTATTCAGTAAATCCATCAAGGTTCCACTCAACAAGGGAATTCCCATCAAAATTTGCCTTATGATTATTAGTTATTTCTTCAAATTGCATATCAGCAGGAGTGGGTCTTCTATAGTACTTTTTGGAGCTAGAAGGTTGCTTTCTAATGGTTTGGATGGTTTCATTATAATTAGTCAAATATTCAATAATATTATCTAAACGAGTTTCATATTCAGACAAGACATTGATAGTAGGATATTTATTTAAAGATAGGTCTTTTAATCTCTTAGTTAATTCTTCAGTAAGATTACTCATTTTCTCACTTAGTTTAAATGGTTTATTATTTCCTAATTTGATATTCTCAGTGAAAGTCTGAGGAGCAAAAGGTGGTATGGATATCTGGTTGATGATAGGCTTTTTCATGTCAAGGAGCATGTTTTCAATCCTATCAGTTTGTTTTCCTATTGTTTGAAGATTAATGTTAGTAAAATTATTTTGTTCAATAACTAGAGAGAGATGTTCTTGTCTAGCTGTGTTGGAATTTGACTCGAGAGTTTTTATAGGAGCAGCTTTGACTTCTTCTTTTCCTTTACTGAATTTTATTGGTTCAAGAGGAGGATGTAAGGATTCGATTTCTTTATCTTTTTCTGTCTTCCATGTGTTTGAGATTTTCTTCAGCATATAGACTTGGTTTTCAGTGGGTAGATGTTTAAGAGAATTTTTTTGATCTTCAATGTAAACAAACTCATACCATAAGAAAAAAGGTATATATTTTCTAATGGTTCGCATGCAATCATAATATAGGGCTCGAATAGATGACCTAAAGTCTTTGTCATAAGTTTTAAAAAACCATTCCATTTTATGTTTGTTTTTAGGAGAATTAAATTCATTTCTTAGGGACTCCTTATCAATCTCAAAAGGGGGTGTATTATCAAAGTTTTCAATAACATTAACGTTTAGTCTTGATGAATCGGAATCATCATAAATAGCAGTTGGCTCCATGTTATATTTAATTCCTATTGGTTTTTTGTGTTTAAAGAAATCTTTTTCTCGGGTAGGAATAGAGGAAACTGAGGCACGTCGTTCATCATTAGCTTCAAGAGTAATTTTTCTTTTTTCTCGGGTAGGAATAGAGGAAACTGAGGCACGTCGTTCATCATTAGCTTCAAGAGTAATTTTTCTGAACGAAGAAAAGTTAACCTCAACATCACCATTAGGATGTTCAACAATTTTTTGAAGATTAGAATTTTCAGGGGGTAAGGGTTCAATAACTTGGCTTAATTTCCAAACTGAAGGAAGTTGAATTTCATTCCATTTTAAAGTTCGTGGTACAACTAGATTATTTTTAGCATGGGTAAGGAATAAAGTAGTTGCTCCTTTCTCAGGATTAACCTTAGCTAAAGGTGTGAGGGTATTCATGGCTTTATAGCAGATCCTATAAGTTAAAGCTATATTCTCAGAATTAATATCCATATTAAACCCGGAGGTTTGAAGATTTAAGGTTAACACTTTGAGGATACCAGGGTCAGATAAAGAGACAGAGAAGTTTGGAAAGGCATTGAAGAATATAGGACCATTGCTTAAACTTGACTCTATTAGACCAATTAAAGAGTCTGAAAAAACAGAGAACCTTCCGTCTCGTAAACAAACAAGAACAGAGGTGTTAATGCCATTTCTGGTAAGGGGTCTAATGGAAACTTGAACAAGACCAAAATGAAGGAATTTAAGAGTAGGATCTTCAGTGATCCTTCGGATATCGCTATCACAAAGTAATTGTAATTTCTCTGTGTAAGAGGTTACAGTTTTTATTTTTTCAATAGTTTTAACATGATATGATGTTTTTAGTTTAAAGCCTTCCTTACCGTAGATATCATTAGTACTAACTTTAGGCATTTTCCAATTTTGAATAGTTTGATCAATATTTTCATAATCTAAGCATTCTGAGTTTTTAACTGACATAGTTCTAACATAGGCATTCTTTTTGTCAGGAGAGAGATAGCTTAAAAACTTAGGCATATTAAGAAAGACTTTAAGACTCAACCTGTCAACAGCAAGGGATGAACACGGACAGAAAGGCCCTAGACGCAAACAAAGCTTAGCGGGCAAAACCGTGTGAACTGCGACAACTAGTTAAGAAAATAAAGACTTAAAGAAGATAGCAAAGAAAAAAAGCTAGAAATTAAGCAAAAATAGAAACTCTAAAAAGTTCGCAGTGTCCCCACCAGTCAACAACACCGGATGAACACAGAACAAAGCTGTGTAAGTTGCGACGAAGGCAAGTAAAAAGAGAACGATAAAGAGAACTAGAATATGCTAGAGATTCTAGATCATACTAGAAAAAATAGAGAATTAAAATTCAATTCAAATAAAGCAGTAAAGCAAGAGTAGTGCTTACGGTTAAAGCTATTATAAAGCAATAAGGATGAATAATAAAATGCTTAGAATTAAAGCTCTGAAAAAGGAAAATAAGAAAAGTGCTTTAGAATTTAAAGCAATCAAGCATACAGTATTTGTAGTAGTTTTTTACTACAAATATATACAATTGTTTTATTGTAGAATAAGAACTAGAAACAAAGAGTGAGTTGTTTCTCACGGGGATATACACTGGCTGACGGGGTCTATGGGTTCACCACCGCAGGCCGACTCCTCCACCGGCTAACTTGGCTCTGATACCAACCGTGACAAGGACTTGTTTAGCCTTGATACGATAGAGCTAGCTCGTGGGGAATATTGTGTAGACGGAAGAGAGGATATATCTGGAAAATAGAAATAATACTACAAAGACTCCTACATGTTATAAATGTAAACAAAAAGGACATTATGCTAATAAATGTTTTCAAAAGGAAACAAAAAAGAAGATTAATGAGTTAATATTAAACTCCAATGCCTTTACTGAAGATGAAATCGAAAAACTTATTAATACTTTAAATCTTATTGATGATAATTCTTCTTCTAAATACTTTTTATTTGTATTTTTTTTTGTCCTGTTAATTAAGTAAGACCATCATATATTTGATTTAGAATTATCATTTTTATCTTTCATTGTTTGCAGAAAATAAGACTCTCAGTGTAGACCAGGCATTTTCTGTTTCTTCGTGACGTAACAAAGTGATCAATCTGATCTACAAGTTTGAACTATAAGTATATAGCGCAATTTTACATTTAAATTGCATCCTCTCGGAATTATTTATAACATAGAACTATAATTTAATATATCCTTGATTATTCAACAAATAAGTCTGTATGTATAATGCAAAACCAACGATTTAACGTATCCTCGATCATTTTGGCCAATTCGTCAGTTGAAGGATTAAAAATGAGATACCAAATGTAGGACTAATTAACATCTTAAAGATTGAGATGAAAATGTTGTTCTAAGGATCATTTTACTCTTAAGAGTTGCATTGTCATGCTCATTTAATATGACAAAAATTGATTAGACATCTCAAAAAAAAATTGGTTGATGGTCCCAATCATCAAAATGGAAAAGGCTAGGTAGACAAAACCATTCGACAACCGATATCATTGTAATAGAAGGATTTAATTGCAAAGAAAATTGCAACTTAGAGAGATCTTAAGGTAAATGAGGAAACAAATTGCAAATAAAGACTATGCACATAGTTACTCAAACCGCATTGCCTAAATCCGTTTGGCATTCTAATGGCTTTGCAAAAATTGCAAAGCCCTGAGGCCGGGCCCCCACTTATAGCCCGCAACATTAAATTGCTACACTACACGGGCCCAAGCTAAAATAAATTCTTATGGAGAGGAATTAGCCCAAACATCCACCAAGGGAAAGTTGCTCACCAAGTCAAGCCCACAGAAGTAAAAGAGTTTCCTCATTCATAAATATGTGTTCCTAAGCTAAAAGGGAGGCGCTACAGGCACACCATCAGGCACACTACCAACCACACCCCCTCTCTATCTACAGTGCATGGGGCCTCACATCAGATTTTTAAAAAAAATCTAATGTGGGCCCCTGCACTGTAGATAGAGAGGGGGTGTGGTTGATGGTGTGTCTGAGGATGTGCCTGTATCATTTTTCAAAAATAAACTCTAAACTAGTTCTTTTGTAGGCCAGTGGGTTGGTTTACGATAGTGAACCATGTAGAAAGAAAGTTGGATTAGAATTGATCTTAGCTCGGTTTTGTAAGGCTTTGCCAAACACACTCTCATATATATATATATATATATAGAAAAACTTATGTGAACTTAAGTGGACGTCCACTAAGTTTCTTAGTCATTGATGATCACTTGATTGAGCTACATTGTAGATGATCCGCTCCGTTGAACTTGATCTACATATTCTAAAACCCCAACACATTAAATAACCTTTGTATACATCTTATATATAATCCATAAATTAGTTCAAAGTGTTTTTATAACTTAGTTTAAGTCATATGTCAAAATCAAATGTTTATACAAACACGTATTTTTGAGTTTTTTTGCAAAGCAACGAGTTTTCACAAATGGAAAATGCAATTTGAAAATTTTCTTTTATAACACGTTCATTTTCATGTTTATAAACATTTCCTCAAGTTTTATAATTTTTGGAATTTATTTGATCCTTTTTAAAGACGATTCAAATTCAATTTTTCAACAGTTTTTGTCATATGTCAGTTTTTGGTCGATCGCACAAGGCATGCCAGTCGACCGACCAGAACGAGAATTTTCAGTTTTGTTTCTCAGGATATTTTTGTCGACCGAACATGACCTTCCGGTCGACTGACGAGGACATGATTTTTCGACTTTGTTTCTCAGGGATCCTCAGTCGACTGACAACCTTGTTTCGGTCGACCAATGGACACCCTTCGATTGACCGACCAGTGTCATCCGGTCGACCAATCTGATGACCGTTGGCATAACGACTAGTTTTCTAGATTTTGTTATTTTGTGATATTTTCTTAGTTTTTAGGCCTTTGTTTCTTGATCTTATATATACCTCATACCCTTTAACTTCTGAACTAATGAAGAAAATTTTAAAACAAGTTTACAAAGGGGTTTAAGTTTGTTTAAGAGTTTTAAGCGGTTTCAAGTTTGTTTTGTGAAGAAACTTTTACAAGAGGAGAAGATTGATTCAATTCCATTTCTCTCCCACTCTTGTTATTTCAGAGAAGTTTTCTCTAAACTCAATTCTAGTTTTACATATTTATTTGTTGATTATCAATTTTGTTTAAGGTAGATTTTATATTGAGTTTAGTTTTCATTATTGATCATATTGTTTTCACACACACCCATATTTGAGCTCGAGTATTTTTACATATAATACATTTGGGTTGTGAGTGTGATTAAGTGAGCTTAATGTCATTCTCAAGTTGTATTGGAGAACAAATCATTTTGTTTGTACTTATTATTGAGAGTTCACTTTCTAATATACAAGTACACCGAGAGGAGTGTGTGGTGAGAGACGTGGTCGATTCCAAGAGGAGTGACATCGGTAGTAAAGCCTAGAGAGAGTTTATAAATCCGAACACTTGAGGAAGGTAGCACGAGCTAGGCCAACACTTAGAGGGTGTGTTGTGTGATTGATTTGTGAGTGTTGTAAACGTTTGTCAGTGAGCATTAAAAACCGATTGTGTAGTATCTTTTGAGATAGTGGAGTTCTCCTTGTGAGTGGGGAATGGAGACGTAGGTCGAGAGTGATCGAACTCTGTGATCACATCGTGTGTTTATATTGTCTATTTGCGCACTATCTCATTTGCATACTTGTTCTTGTTTGTATCGCCCTTTGTTTATATTGCATAGCCTAGCTCATATAACTTGTTGTAATTCATATTTGCTAGGATATAAGTTAATAAGTTTTTAAATTAGCAAAAATATCGGATTAGATTAGCATATACCCTATTTACATCCCCCCTCTAGGGTAATTTCACCCACATTCTGAGGAGTTGATTACGAACCATTCCTCTCTATAAATAGCCATATTCGGCTACATGAAAAGGAGGGCTCTCGAACTGATCTTGATTTTGGATCATCTTTGAGATCGCATTCTTGGCATCTTTCTGGAACTCTTTTGGCAACCCGTCTTTTAGGAGATAAAAGAATCGAATTTTGCCTCTTGAGCGTTCGTCCTTGATTCCAAGCTCGGGTGATCAAACTCTTCATCTCAAGTTTCTACCCCACGCTGAAACTTGCCCGCAATCTCGTTCAAATCGTCTAAGGGAAGCAAACTCGGCACAAGCATCGAGGAAGGTATCCTATCGCTACCAAAGAACCCACGTTAAACAAGGAGTGATCGAATCGATTCTATTCTCTTATGTGTAAAAAGTTATTTATTGATTTGTAGTACAACTTTAATTAATACAAATTCAGAATCAAGTTTTGTAACATACAAAAGATGGCGACCACGGTGGGAGAAACCATTCTTTCAGATGAGATGGTGGTGGCGCAATTTGACGAGATTGCTGTAGGGATGACTGTTGAGTCCCTCGTCATTGAGTTCGATCAAGCGAAGTACGAAGAGTACTTATCTTTGGCTTCTTCTAGCGGCAAGGCATCACACAAGTGCCGTAAGGTTGTACGTGCGGCTCAACCCCAACAAACTAAGGTTAGCATGCCTAAAAGCTCTACCTGATTTTTATGGGATTTGCTTTGTTTGAGAGGCTATAAAAAGCCCTCAACTCTCATTTCCTTCTTATGGATGTTTAACTGAGTTTTTGAGAGTTTGTTTTTAAAATTTTAAGTGTGTTTTTGGTTTATGTAAAAGAGGTTTTCACAAGAGAAGGAATTCATTTTCAAGTTTGAGACTTTCATCCTCAACATCTTCATCTCTTGTTTGAAGAAGTTTTCTAAACTCTTCATCTAGCCTTTTATTATTTTATTTCTTATATATTTATGTTAGATTGATTTGAGTTTAATTTGTTTTATTTATTGTTTCACACACAACCATTGAGCCTAAGTATTTCACATATAGTATTATTGGGTTGTGGGGTGTGATCCATTGAGTGAGCGTACAATTTCGTCCTCATTTTTGTTGGAGAACAAAACACTTATTTGAGCTTGTAATTGTGAGATCATGTTATAATACACAAGAACACTTAGAGGAGTGGTTAGGAGAGACCATGGTCAATTCCAAGAGTAGTGACGTTGGTTGTAAAGCCTAGGGAGAGGTAGTAAATCCAAGCACTTGAGGAAGGTGACACGGTAGGCCAACACTTAGAGGAGTGTATTGTGTGATTATCAACGTGTGATTTGTAAACGTTATCGGTGAGCGTTGAAAACTAAATTGTGTAGTTGTTATTTGTGTTGATAGTGGAGATTCTCCTCGAGGGTGAGGAGCGGAGACGTAGGTCAAGTGTTGACCGAACTCCGTGATCATTTCGTTTGTGTTTGGCATTGGTGCACTTATTCTTGTTTATATTTTATATTCTATTGTCATAATTATTTATCCTTGTATATATTTGTTGTATATCATATTTGCTAGGATATTTCATTAATAAGTTTTAATTTGGCATCTAAATCGAATTAGACTATTCAACCCCCTCTAGGAAACTTTCAAGACATGTATTATATAAATTCACATGTATGATAAATGTCATTGACAATTATCACCTAAGTATAGTGGATATGTTTCCAAAGTATGCAATGGATGGAATCTTTTTAATAAAGTCAAATGTGTTTATTTTTGGCATGTTAGTACTGTTGGCCTTCTTGTTTTGATGATGATTTAACAAACAATTTACATCTAATGTTGTTTGTCTAGTGTTTGTATTTTGTTATTTATTGTAGACAAACAATATGTCGGAGGATGGATGGAATTGCGCATTCACGATCATATCCAATGGAGGTTGGCGGAATTGTGGAGTGAAGCCTACGTAATTCAAAGTTAAATATTTAAGTTCAAGCTTCATCCGTAAGTGTACCAAGATAGAGCTTCATCGAAGATCAATCAAGCTTGGGTAAATTTAGTTTTAGGTTTTATATTATGTTTGTTAGTACTTTAAGCTCAATCATATACACACATACACGTTTTGGTTTTGTATATATATAGTTATATATATACATATATGTTTTGGTTTGATAATTTTTAAGTTTTAATATGAAGCAATTGAATATAATTAGAAAACATATTTTTGTTTCATACTTACATGCATATATATGATTTTATCAATATCAATTTTATTTAGTTCAATGAAATCATGTTTTAGTGCATTATATGTGTATTTTGATAAAATACTATATTTATTGTTTATAGACTTCATAATAATAGTTTACATCTTTTTTCAAGTCTATAAAATTACTTTGTATTGTTCCAAAACATGGTTAAGCTAAAATGTCAAAACTCATATGTTCACAATTTTATGTTTTGGACTATTTTACAAAATGATGATATTTTTTATTTGAGAGGTCTTTTTTGAAAACCAGTCTTTGAAGCATGTTTATTATCATGTCTACAATCATTTTCCAAAGTTTTATATTTTTTTAAATTTATTTGATATTTTTAAACAGGATTTTAAAATTAGAAAACTGTTTATAAACATGGAATTTCATTTGTCATTTTGCGGTCAACCGACACGGTCGACCGCCCCTGAGTCCAGAGACTCAAGAAGTCTTTTTTAGAGGCTCCCAGTCGATCGTGACGGTCGACCGGATGTTCTTGCGGTCGACAGCCACGGTCGATCGGATGTTTTTCTATAGCCAAACCCTGGCCTTTTTGCTGCTCGCGGTCGACCGCAAGTTTTTCACGGTCGACCACCGATTGTCCAACGACTATTTTTGGTACAGAATTAGATTTCTGATTCTTTGGGGTTTTTGGTCTTTTGTTTGGGATTTTTGCTGTTGGTTTCTCTTCCTATATAAACCCCTCAAACCCCTTCTACCAGAGATAACCCAATGGAAAGTTTTAAAGAAGTTTAAAAGAGTTTTAACAAGGGTTTTAGTTGGGTTTAAAGTTTGTTTGGTTTGTCAAGATTGTTTTACAAGTGGAGAAGATCATCTACATTGATTGAGCCACATTTTAATCCACCTCTCTATCTTGTTTTTCAGAGAAGAATTTCTAAACTCTATTTCTAGCTATTTATTGTTTTGTTTATAATTTCGATATGCTAGAATTTAATTGAGTTTAGTTGATTGTTTTTCTCATTGCTTACACACACAACCATTGAGCTTATTGTATTTTCATACTTAGTATAATTTGGGTTGTGGGGAGTTGTAATAATTGAGAGTGAGCTACATTGAGTTCTCATCTATTGTAAAGAACATATTTGTTGTTATATTGTTAGTGTTGTAAAGTTTTCTGTGAGCTAGAAAACCGAGTGTGAGGAGTGAAAGTTGATCGGTGAGCGTTGAAAACCGACATTGTGAGTGTTTGTGAACGTTGATCGGTGAGCGTTGAAAACCGACAATGTGAGGTGTAAACGTTATTCGAGTGATCGTAGAAAATCCGGTTGTGTTAGTGGATTTCTCCCCGGGAGTGGGGAGCGGAAACGTAGGACGGAAGGTCCGAACTCCGTGATCATATCGTGTGTTTGAGTTTGCTTTGGTACACTTACTCTTATGTTTATGTTTCTTATCGCTAATAATTGGTATCAGAGCTTGGTGCTCTTTGATTTAAGGTCTAATCGCCTTGAGTTAAAGATCCAAGTTAGCTTATTGTGCTAATCTAATTTTGAGTTTTATTTGTATCTTGCTTGCATATATATATTATGGATATGCACAGTGCATCTTGTTTAGGTTATGCCATCAATATTGCTCCTAGATTAGATAAATTTCCCTATGCCCAATGGTGTGTTAGATTTAAACTTTTTGTTCAATCTAAACACTTTGATTTATGGGAAATTATAGATGATGCTTACATTGTGCTCACTTCGGAGAAATCCAAGTGGAATAAAAATGATCAACGAATGTTTACAATGAATAATATTTTATTAAAATATTTGCTAAATGCTTTTAATTCATCTATGCCTAATAAGTTTGTTCATTTTGATAGTGCTTACACCTTATGAAAATTTATTAAAGCACATCAAGGGGACATGGAGGCGATCTAACAAGCTTTGGAGGATCCGACTTCAAGTTCATATGGAGCATCATGCACACGACCACTAGGCGATAGTCCTAGTGAGGTTTACGAGTTCGAATCCAGTAATGATTTATCTAGTGATGAACTTGCTTGTGCTAGTAAAAAATTATTGCATGCCTATAACATATTGCACAAAGATTTTATTGATTTACAAAGCAAGCATGAAGATTTAAAATCCGATCATGAGAAGTTAGCTTCCAAATTTGATATCATTTCTCAAGAGAATGATGCTCTTAAAGAAAATAATGATATGCTAACTTTGGAAAATAATGATTTGAAATTGGATATTGCTAACTTGACTCATGACAAAAATAATACCATGTTAGAAGTAAAGAACATAAAAAATGATACCGCTTCTTTTATAAATGATTATTTATGTTCTACTTCTAATGATGAGTTGAACATGGCAAAAATCGTATTTCTTCTTTAGATTCAACTCTAACTACATGCATTAACAATCACAAGAAGCTTAAGAATATGTGTGCCAAGTCTAAGTCAAAATCATCTACTCATTATGCACACATATATAGCAAAGTTTAATGCTCTATTTGCGCTGTAAAGGCCATTTAGCTAAGTTTTGCTATGATGCACACAAACATAAGAATTTTAATGCTCCTTGTGCATCTCATGTATCTTCTTCATCCTGTACACTTACACATTTACATGCTCATTCTCACAAATTTTATCATAAGCATGCTAGTGTGTTCAAGTGTGATTATATGTGGTCGTTTTGGTCACTTGGCAAAATATTATTTTGATTTGAAAAAAAAAATCTCATTTGCCAAATGTTTCTAGTAGACCATATGTTTTTAAATGTGATGTTTGTGGTAGATTTGGCCATTTGGTGAAGTTTTGTTATGATTTGAAAAAATATTCAAATTTGCCAAATTTCTCAAGTAAACCACCTTTGTTTAATGATGTTTCTCATTTGCGATATAATTTAAAAGAAAAATCTTTATTTGCAAATGATTCCCGTGCACGAGCTAATGGTCCACAAAAACAAATGGATATCTTTCATTGCACAAATTACAATCGGAAGGGTCATTTACAAGATTATTATTTTGACCGTGCTAGTGCACCATATGCACCCAAGAGGGTTCATAACCCTAGGGCTTTGAGCTTAAAAGATAGGGGTCATGTCCCTAAATTTCTTGGTACCAAGAATTCTTGGGTACCAAAACAAATTTGATTTTTAAAACCAAGTATTTTAGTATTTTTCTTTTTCCTTTTCTTGGTTTTGAAAATTATACTTTAACTTTTTGAACATGAAAATAATTCTTTTTATTGGTCAAATTCTTTTGTTTTCATGATTATTGGTTTTGTTTTGATGAGATGTTTGTGTTTATATAACCCCCCGGATTTATTAGGTGTTTATTCCTAAATCTTATTTACCGGGTACTAATAGTCCTTATATGGGTTGAAACAAGATTTAGAGCTTGATATATTATGGCCTCTCTTGCATCTCTTTTTTTTCAAAAATTTTGTTTTGATTTGTTCTTTTGAATTCATTATATAAGCACAAAAAGATGAGTCAAATTTCAAATATGTTTATAATGTATTCTATGAGTGGTTTGATCAAGTTCTTCAAAATTTTTTTTATTTGATCAAACATCGTTTTTGGATATAAACTTTGATTTATGATTTCTTTTGGTTGATTTGTTTTCATTTGAAAACTTTTTGCATGATTCTCATGTTCTTCTTCTTTTGATTTCATAAATCCATACATTGTTATGATTTATTTTGAAAATATCCATTCTTAATTTTGTTTCCTTATCCCCTCACATATAAGCAAATTATTTTCCTTCATGGATCCTCCTTCATAAACATTTTTTTTAATGATGCCTTTTTGGATCCTCATTTCATCTTTTTAGGGCAAGTATGATAAATGTTTGGTTTGTATATATACATCTTAAAATCTTTGTAACACCCTTCATGATGTATGAGGCATTTTGATAGGGGGAGCAATCCCTATATCTTTTTATGTTTGATACTCACCCGTGCTTATTGATAGGGGGTTTCGCTCTCTTAATTCTTTTGGTTCCCCTTTTTGATGTTGTCAAAGGGGGAGAAACATTGTGAGTATATATTTCCTTGTTTATATGCATGTGAATTATCATTTATATATTCATTACCTTTCATGTATATATCCTTTTTGTAAATTATTTGTCATCATCAAAAAGGGGGAGATTGTTGGCCTTCTTGTTTTGATGATGATTTAATAAACAATTTACATCTAATATTGTTTGTCTAGTGTTTGTATTTTGTTATTTATTATAGACAAACAATATGTTAGAGGATGGATGGAATTGCGCATTCACGATCATATCCAATGAAGGTTGACGGAATTGTGGAGTGAAGCCTACATAATTCAAAGTTAAAGATTCAAGTTCAAGCTTTATCCGCAAGTATACCAAGATAGAGCTTCATCGAAGATCAATCAAGCTTGGGTAAATTTAGTTTTAGGTTTTATATTATGTGTGTTAGTACTTTAAGCTCAATCATATACACACATACACGTTTTGGCTTTGTATATATATATAGTTATATATATACATATGTGTTTTGGTTTGATAATTTTTAAGTTTTAATATGAAGCAATTGAATATAATTAGAAAACATATTTTTATTTCATACTTACATGCATATATATGATTTCATCAATATCAATTTTATTTAGTTCAATGAAATCATGTTTTAGTGCATTATATGTGTATTTTGATAAAATACTATATTTATTATTTATAGACTTCATAACAATAGTTTACATCTTTTTTCAAGTCTATAAAATTATTTTGTATTGTTTCAAAACATGGTTAAGCTAAAATGTCAAAACTCATATGTTCACATTTTCATGTTTTGGACTATTTTACAAAATAATGATATTTTTTATTTGGGAGATCCTTTTTGAAAACCAGTCTTTGTAACATGTTTATTATCATGTCTACAATCATTTCCCAAAGTTTTACATTTTTCTAAATTTATTTGATATTTTTAAACATGGTTTTAAAATCAAAAAACTATTTATAAACCTGAAATTTCATATGTCAGTTTGCGGTCGACCGCCACGGTCGACCGCCCCTGAGTCCAGAGACTCAGGAAGTTGACGGTCGACCGGATGTTCTCGCGGTTGACCGTCACGATCGACCAGATGTTTTTCTGTAGCCAAACTCTGGCCTTTTTGCTGCTCGCGGTCGACCGCGAGTTTTCCACGATCGACCGCCGATTGCCCAACGACTATTTTTGGTACAGAATCAGATTTCTGATTCTTTGGGGTTTTTAGTCTTTTGTTTGGGGTTTTTGCTGTTGGTTTCTCTTCCTATATAAACCCCTCAAACCCCTTCTACCAGAGATAACCCAATGGAAAGTTTAAAAGAAGTTTAAAAGAGTTTTAACAAGGGTTTTAGTTGGGTTTAAAGTTTGTTTGGTTTGTCAAGATTGTTTTACAAGTGGAGAAGATCATCTACATTGATTGAGCCACATTTTAATCCACCTCTCTATCTTGTTTTTCAGAGAAGAATTTCTAAACTCTATTTCTAGCTATTTATTGTTTTGTTTATAATTTCGATATGCTAGAATTTAATTGAGTTTAGTTGATTGTTTTTCTCATTGCTTACACACACAACCATTGAGCTTATTGTATTTTCATACTTAGTATAATTTGGGTTGTGGGGAGTTGTAATAATTGAGAGTGAGCTACATTGAGTTCTCATCTATTGTAAAGAACATATTTGTTGTTATATTGTTAGTGTTGTAAAGTTTTCTGTGAGCTAGAAAACCGAGTGTGAGGAGTGAAAGTTGATCGGTGAGCGTTGAAAACCGACATTGTGAGTGTTTGTGAACGTTGATCGGTGAGCGTTGAAAACCGACAATGTGAGGTGTAAACGTTATTCGAGTGATCGTAGAAAATCCGGTTGTGTTAGTGGATTTCTCCCCGGGAGTGGGGAGCGGAAACGTAGGACGGAAGGTCCGAACTCCGTGATCATATCGTGTGTTTGAGTTTGCTTTGGTACACTTACTCTTATGTTTATGTTTCTTATCGCCATTGTCCATTGCTCATTATTTATATCATCCACTATCTTGTTTATTTTGTTTACCCTTGTGTATATCACTTATCCTAGGTCACATATCTTATTGTATTTTATACTTGCTATGATAACTTGTTAATTAGTTTTAATTGGTATAAAATCGGATTAGATTAGCATAAGACCCTAATCACCCCCCTCTAGGATCTAACAAGTACCTGAAATCATGTGTGAAAAGAAGAGCAAAGAGGCGTATGCCATCCCTCCTCACATAAAGTTTATTTTACATGATATATAATCTATATAAAAAACCATACACATCAACAACTAAGGTGGGTTAAAAATTTCAAATTTAAACAGAACACCGAAAATCAATAAATTGCGAACAACCCCCTAAAATTTTTAGATTTGCATAGAACACTACAAAACTTTTAAAACTTACAAAAAACATCTCAAAAATTCAAAATTTGCAAAAAGATCCTAAAACATCAAACAAAAAATAGTACACTGTAAAAATATAAGAATTACAAATAGCCCCGATAATTTTTAATTTGCAAAAAACACCCTAAAACTTTCAAAAGTTGCAAAGAAGACCGTAAAATGCAAAATTTTCTATAAACTCCTTGCAAATTTCTAACCTAGAAATAGTTAAATTTCTCGGCGCACTACAATTTGACTCTGAGCGAAATCATATAAAGATTTGAATTACCACCTTGCAGATGTGTAGTATTCAGTAATAAAGTAAAGAAAATCATGCGTGGTAGCATAAGGAAAAAAATTGCAAGATTCTTTCTATGATTATAATAAATACAAGGTTATAGTTTCTTGAATGATACTTATTTGTGAGGTTAATGATATTCAGCCACAAATGTTCTTCTTTTGATGATGATCTTTGAAGGATTTAGGCTTATGTGAGATGTGAGGATCAATTTTGAGGAGAGAGCACTTATCCTCTTACCTCATTTTTATCTCCCGAACAAATCCTAAATCCATCACCTCCTTAACCACCATGCTTCCAATCGCACCACCCAACACCCTTCCTCACCTCTTAGATTCAAGGACATTTTGGGAAGTCTGTCAGCCAAGTCCTCATCTTTCTCTTTGCGTTCTTTTTTTCTTTTCCGTCTCAATGGGATGGGAGGGATGGGAGT
>NC_033795.1:60242895-60256167 GCF_001876935.1 Asparagus officinalis
GGGGTTATTTGGGTTCATCAAAGCCCAAAGAAGACAAGAGAACCTATTTTCAGTCCAAAGTATTCGGTAAGATGAAAAACCTCATATTTCTCCCTTTTTTATATATAATTTTATTTTTAGGGTTTGATTAAGTTCAATTTGGTTTTGTCAAATTTTGGCTTCATTTTTCTCTCTCTTTCCTCTGTCAAGAAAATTAGAGATTTAAGTATTATTTAATTTTATAATACACATAGAAATTAAGAATTTTTTGTCAATTCTCACCATGTGAAATTATGATCTTCTTATGCGTAGTCCATTTGATCGTGAGTGATAAATTTCTACCATTTTTGTTGTAGGTAATTGTCAAATCAAATGGTTGAAAGTATAAGCTGAATTTTAGTCTCCTTTTTTCCCAAAATACCCCCAACCTAAAACAAAATTATCAAGTTGCCAAATGTAAATACATTTAATATGTAAGGGCAGAATAGGTTGAAGAACAGCTGAACAGTCTCAGCTGAAATTTGATCCTCTTTTTTTCTTGAAATACTCCTAACCCAAAACCAAAGCATGAAGTTACTAAATATGAATACA
Organism: Asparagus officinalis; assembly: GCF_001876935.1. Taxonomy (NCBI): domain Eukaryota; kingdom Viridiplantae; phylum Streptophyta; class Magnoliopsida; order Asparagales; family Asparagaceae; genus Asparagus; species Asparagus officinalis. The sequence goes on from NC_033795.1 coordinate 60,243,466, forward strand.
ATCAGAAGAGAGGAAAAAAAAAACAACCAAAGGGGCAAAAGAGAAAATGACTATATGAACAGTATTTGATAAAATTTGACCTGGACTCCCTAAAATATCCTTGGGTCCAAAACAAATTTTAGATATTAAAACTGAAGATAAATTGAAAAATGGATGACATTTCCGGAAGAAGAAGAAAAAAAATTCATCTAGCTTTTAAACCATGTTTTTTATAGATCGTCTCTTATTCGTCGTCTAGGCACAGAAGGAGAGTTGCGTCTCATGTTCAATGTTTCCACCAAAGCAATTTCAAGAACCAAACACTTCAGATTCTCTTCATCGTCTTCATCTCCAAAATCAATCTCAAGCTCAAAACCCATCGAATTCTCTCTCGTCTCCGCTCTCAAATCATGCTCCTCCTCCTCCTCCCTCTCCTCAGGCCAACAGCTCCACGCTCACGCTCTCAAATCCGGCCTCGACAGCTCCAACCTCTTCGTCCGCAACGCCCTCATCAACCTCTACGCCAAATGCGGCCTCCTCGGCGATGCCCGCTTCCTCTTCAGCTCATCAGCCTCCCTCGACACCGCCTCTTTTAACACCATGCTCGTCAGTTATGTCAAATCCCGCAAAATCGACGAAGCCCGCAACTTGTTTGATGAAATGACCCAACGAGACTGTGTCTCGTTTACGACGATGATAATGGGCCTTGCCCAAAATGGGTTTTCGGCGGAAGCCCTGTTGTTGTTTTCCCAAATGGTGGGCGATGGAGCTAGGCCCAATGAGGTTACGCTGGCGACCGTGCTCTCGTCTTGTGCTCGTTTGTGTCGTGATTTGGGGAAGATGGTTCATGGGTTTGCGAAGAAAACCGGTCTTGATGGGTTTGTTCTTGTAGGGACCAATTTGGTGAATTGGTATGGTGTTAGTTCCGATTTAGAGGACGCTAAGAAAGTGTTTGATGAAACGCTGGAGAGGAATACGGTCACATGGAATGCGATGCTTAATGGATATGCGAAGGGGGGAATGGTGGACTTGGCTGAGGATTTGTTTCAGAGGATCCCTGTAAAGGATTTGGTATCTTGGAGCACAATGATTGATGCATACTTGAGGGTGGATATGTTGGATGAAGCTCTTTTTGGATTCTGTGAGATGTTGAGAAGAGACCCAGAGGCAAGACCAAATGAAGTAATGCTTGTAGATCTAGTTTCTGCCTGTAGTCGCCATGCCGCATTAGGAGAAGGAAGCCAGTTGCACACTGTGATAGTTAAAGCTGGATTGGATGGTCATTCTTTTGTTCAGGCAACACTTATACATTTTTATGCTGCATGTAAGAAGATTGAGCTTGCTTGTGTGCTGTTCGAGTCATTTGACAAGGAAAATATTTCGTGTTGGAATGCTCTGATGGCAGGATTTCTAAGGAATGGCATGGTGGATGCAGCGAGGAGTTTGTTTCATGAGATGCCCGAGAGAGATGTCGTTTCTTGGAGTAGCTTGATATCTGGATATATTCAATTTGACAGTTCCGATCTAGCATTAGAGCTTTCTCATGATATGATCAGGCATGGAGTTAAACCTAATGAGATTACACTTGTTAGCGTTCTTTCTGCTATTGCAAATTGTGGACCACTGGAACAAGGGAAATCTGTGCATTGCTATTTATATAAAAATAATCAGTCCATTCCTCTTACTGATAACTTAATAGCAGCCCTGATTGATATGTATGCGAAGCGAGGAAACATCAACGGTGCATTGAGGGCATTTTCTTATCATCAGAATGCTACACCTTTCTCGACAACATCACCTTGGAATGCAATAATTTGCGGTCTAGCTATGCACGGTCATGCTGAAATGTCTCTCAAAATATTCTCAAATATGCGAGAAGGGAAATTTGTTAAACCAAATGCTATTACATTCATTGGGGTTCTGAGTGCTTGTTGCCATGCTGGGTTAGTTTCTGCCGGGAGACAACATTTCAAGTCTATGATGAGTGTGTACGGAATAAACCCAACTATCAAGCACTATGGTTGTATGGTGGATCTTGTAGGACGAGCGGGTTGCTTAGAAGAGGCAGAGAGATTGATCATGGATATGCCGATGAAGGCAGACGTGATGATTTGGGGAAGCATGCTCTCCAATGCAAGGACTCATGGCGATATGGAAGTAGCGGAACGGGCTGCAGAGAGATTGGCGAGGCTAGAACCAAGTCACGGGGCAGGGAGAGTGCTCTTGTCCAATGTTTATGCAGATGCTGGCAAGTGGGATAATGTGTTTGTTGTTAGGAGAGAGATGCAGCAAGAAAGATTGACAAGGGTCCCTGGATGTAGTGGCATTCTCTGATGTCTTTCCAACCTGCAAATAAAAATTATTATTTTTCTATAAATTTTACAAATTCTTAAACTTTCTGTAAAATTTTCAATATTTTTAAGTCTCTTGGGTTTCAATCTAAAATATACAATTTCTAAAAGTCCTTTGTGTATTTCTACTAATTTTGAAAGTTGATTTTTCACGTAAATTCTTGAAATTATGTTTTTTTAAAGTATTTCTACTAGTTGTGCAAATTCTATAAATTTTGGATATTTTCTATAGCTTGGGCACTTGTACATACTTAATTATAACAGTAATCTCCTGAATTATGAGACAATTTAGGAGGCGAGAATATTTCATAATATCATCTAACCTTTATCTTTGTTTTTAAAATTTAAATATAAAGAAACAAATGATAATATAAAGAATTTAATTTTTTATATGTTAGGTACACAATTTAAATCTTTAGATTGTCAAAATATTAAACATTTGTTTGTTTTTTCTAGTAAATAAATGGGTTTTTAGAGAACTACCCATAATTTAGGCCCTAATTCATGTTATTATCCTTAATTACTCAATTTTTAGAAAACCACCCATATTGAACATTCTACTAACATGGAACCACCTAAGCACTTTTCCATCCAATTCTCCATCCAACAAATTATGTTTTACCCTACAAAGAATAAGGAGTTTTTTGATTCGAAACTTGTGATTTTATTACAAAGAATGTCAAAATTTCAATCGAAACTTTTATTAGTTACACATTTTCAAGCTTAAGGTCAACCAATGTTCAGTGGAAAGATGCTGAATGCAAACATTTATATGGTAGAACTTATTTCTTAATGTTCCATTAATAAAATGGGTGGTTTCTGCGATAAAAGATTTTCGGTATGGAAAATGATGAAATAATTTGATTTATGTGGTTTTGATCTTGATTTTTTTCTGTGATTTTAATCCAAATAAGTTAGAACTGGAACTTACTGCCAGCTCTATCACCCTGAGCAGCTCATCTCTGGCAAAGAAGATGTTGCCAAAAACTTTGCTCGTGGACATTACACAGGTATAACAGTCCTCACTGAATCCCTTCTTATTTTTGTTTTCTAATTCTTCTGTATCAAAAAAGGATTGGTCTTTTATATGTTACCTCTGGTTATAAGTTTTATTGTTATGTTGTATTGTAGTTGGGAAGGAGATCGTAGATCTGTGTCTCGATCGCGTTAGAAAACTAGCAGACAATTGCACTGGTTTGCAAGGATTCTTGATTTTCAATGCTGTCGGTGCTGGTACTGGATCTGGTTTGGGCTCCTTGCTGTTGGAAAAGGCTTTCGGTTGATTATGGAAAAAAATCAGAGCTTGGTTTTACCATCTGTCCTTCACCTCAGGTACTACTAATCCCTCTTTGGTCAAGTGATTTGTCTTTGAGTAGATACTAGTGTCCAGTATATCTTCTCAGAAAACCCCGAGAGAATAAATCTGTTTATGGTGAATTCAGAAGATGTTTGGCGAAGTTCTTGAAGATGTAGGAGATAGGTGGAGAAAGATAAGATAATCAATTGTCTATAAATGTCTATAAATTTAGATGTGTATTACTAAGTTCGCGCCAGTCAAATTTGCAACATAATAGTTTTAAGATTCAGACAATGCACAGATTTTAAACTTTCTATTAACATTTTTTTTAATTATGCAATAATTTAGCAGTATATACTACACCTACATACGTTGAAAAAAGTTTTGGTTCTTCTTTGCTTCAGCATGTGGCCACTGAAGTGCCTTTTTCTATTAATAAGCTTCCCCCCCCCCCCTCCCTTCCCCCCTTCAGTCTCCGCTTTACCTCATACAAGTTGCCATGAGCATCCAACTATGTCCATTCTTAGGAGTTGTAAGAGCATCCACCGTGTTCACTTGGAAGTTGGTACCCATTATAAAATGTGATGTTTATTTATTTTGCCCCTGCACGCAACCATGTGGATATCGCTGTTGTGGGCCTCTGCCCATCTATGTGTATGTGCCTTGGCTATGAAGGCTAATGATCATTGGCATGTGGGATCAGGGTGGTGGGTTCTGTTGCTTATGTTTGCTCTAAGCAGACAATTCTTTGAAATATTTATATGACTTCTTCCTATTATATCTGTTCTTTTTCCTTTGCTTAATTATTTTCCAACAGCTGGTCTTTTGTGTTTACTATTATATCACAAATTTGAACCATTTTTAAAATACAACGTAACACCTTATCTATGTAATACATTTTTTTTGGTTTAGTCCCTTAAATCTTTAATATTTTGAAATTAATCACTCAAAAGTCAAATTATTGCAATTGCTATTACATCCCCCAATTCTTATGAGTTGTCTCAAAATTAGTTCCTTGAATCATTGAAATTGCTATTAAGTCCCTCATTCTCATAGTTTATTTCAAATTAATGCCTTCAATCAAGAGTAAGCAGTAGCAAGATATGAAACTTGGAGGAACTAATAGCAATTTCAATGATTTGAGGGAAAGATTTCAAAATATTGAAGATTAAAAAGAGGAATACAGCGAAAGGCCAACTTACACCAATTTGAACCGCTTGATATCTCAGATCATCTCCTCCTTGACCACTTCGCTTGGGTTTGATGGCACTATCAATGTTGATATAACAGAATTCCAAACAAACCTTGTACCATATCCTAGGATCCGTTCCATGCTTTCCTCTTATGCGCCCGCTATCTCTGCTGCGAAAGCATACCATGAACAGCTCTCGGTTCCTGAAATCACAAATGCTGTCTTTGAGCCCTCGAGTATGTTGGCAAAGTGTGACACGAGACGTGGGAAGTGCATGGCCTGTTGTTTGATGTATAGTGGGGATGTTGTGCCCAAGGATGTTAAAGCAGCAATTGAAACTATTAAAACCAAGTGGACTGTCCAATTCGTGGACTGGTAAGATTAAGCTGCTCTGAATTTTACCTATTATTCATTTACTTATTTTCTGAATTTTTGCATACATGCCTTTGAATATGCATACTAACGTTCAAATTTTAAGGAGCTCCATGTTTATAGCTTAAAGCGTCAATTATGTTTTATTAGCTGCAAGACAACACAGTTATAATAAATACTGATTCATAATGAAAATGATACAATTTTATTTGTATTTTAAGCTCTAGGTTTGTATACGACTAGAGTATATATTCTTGGAGTAACTTCACAAATCACATTCAGCAGCTTTTTTGTTGCCTTTTTTTTAATCATTATATGTCCATGAATATCTTGACCTCGGGATATTCCACAAACGTAGCAACAACAAAGAAAACATCTTTTTTTTTTTTTCAGTATCTAACAAATATTCATTGTTCCTGGCTCATACAACTGGCAACTATTGTACCCTTTTCTACTTTAGTAAAAACACATTCTACAAACGTAGCTACAACAAAAACAGTATCTTTTTTCATTATATAACAAATATCCACTGTTCTCTCCTTTTTTCTCGTGGCTCATACAACTGGCAACTATTGTACCATTTTCTACTTTAATCTAGGTTTGCTTTGATCTGCCTATAGTCGTTGCAGCTCTTTTAACTGCCTTTCTGTCATACTAAACTGCAGGCTAGGGCAACTCATTGCACTCGTTGTGCCTGACCGTCTGAACAGTTTCATCCTCATTATCTTCAGTTCACTCTCTCCAACTTAAGAGTCTTGTTTGCTCCATAGTCATCAGAAGAGTTATCCTTTAGACCATGTTTAGATTGAGGACTTGTTTTATCCCGAGATTAATTTAACTCATTATAGCCCTGGGATATAATAATCCAGCAGACTATAGTGAGTTAAAATTTTAATAACATGTTTTTGGTGTTAACACCTCTAATACCTATGTTCTGTTTGGAAGCTTGTCATTGTAAGGTGGTATTAGATTAAGGCATAACAATAAATGTCCATAATGTCCCCCTAGCTACGGATTATAGCTTTCATGTTAAAATAATATGAAAAACAGGTGTTAATAATCTACATAGTCCGCATGTAATTAAGTTTGACTACAATACGCTTCACAAATTTATTTCTTTTTTCATTTTATCTTCAGTGTGAGCTTTCAGTGTAATGTTCATGCTTCTCTCTTTACGTGGTCTAGTTGGCACGTGCTTGCATCAATTTGAGATTGCAACGTAACATCTTATTTATTCATTCCATGTCAGGAGCCAACGCAGAGGCAGCTGGAATTGAGGTTGGAAGCTGGAATTGAGGCTGGAAGCTGGGAATCTGGGAAGGAGCTGACTGTGTATACCTGTGGGACTGATATGCAAGAATAAGGACTGATACGCAAAAGATTGGGGCTAGCATGCAAAGTCTCAAAGTTTGAGGGCTATAATACTTGTTGACTGTTTGTTTGTTAGTTCTGTTAGAGATTTCACAAGGTCTCAAAGTTTGAGGGCTATAATACTTGTTGACTGTTTGTTTGTTAGTTCTGTTAGAGATTTCACAAGTGTGCACGTGCACAGTTAGGAGGTTGTTTTTCTGTTATTTTCTGTTAGTGATTCAACAGTGTGCACGTGCACAATCTGTTTAGAAGAAGAGAAGGGTATAAATAGTCAACTGTAATAATTGATATTAAAGTTGTTGAATAATACAAAAATCTCTCAGTCCTATACAATTTCTTCATTCTACAGTCTCTCTCTCTCATCTCTGTCTCTTCTTCTCAAAAGCTGAACTCTCTCATCTCTGTCTCTTCTTCTCAAAAGCTGAATTAAAGCTGAAATCAATGGCTAGGAAAGTGAATCGAGGTCTTCGATCCTCACAATTGGTATCAGAGCAACAAGAAACTGAAGCGGGCGCTGAGGATTTCTTGAACGATCAGGTGGAAGTTGAGGTTGATGAGCCTACTCCAGAGGATCGATTCGCTAGATTAGAGGATGCTGTTGTCAGGAGCAGCTCTTTCAATCGACAACAGGATTCTTTCAATCATAAATTTTCAACACAGATGGGTGAACTATCTTCGAAGCTGGAGTTTCTAACTCAAGAGTTCAAGAATTTCAAGAATTCCAAGAACTCTGACCAAGGAATTCTTGGTTCTGGTCCGAGGGAAGATCACAGGACTCTGGATTCAAGTTCAAGAGGAGCTGGTGACTTCAATAGGAATGATCACAGCAGTGGATATCAGCTACAGAATCGAAGGACTCCTGATTTCAGTGGAGAGTTTCAATCTGCTCATAGCTTAGGTAATACATCAACTCCAAGAAACTCTTTCTTTAGCAATCAAAAATTGGTTCAACCGAAATCTTTACGCTTAGATTTTCCCTCTTTCTCAGAATCGAAGGACTCCTGATTTCAGTGGAGAGTTTCAATCTGCTCATAGCTTAGGTAATACATCAACTCTAGGAAACTCTTTCTTTAGCAATCAAAAATTGGTTCAACCGAAATCTTTACGCTTAGATTTTCCCTCTTTCTCTGGATCTGAGAATATTATAGCTTGGTTAGAGCAAACTGAACAGATCTTTGAGTATTATGATATTAAAAATGAGGAATGGGTTAAGGTTTGCTCATTCTATCTAAGGGAAGAAGCCTTGCAGTGGTATAGGTGGTTCACTAGGAATATTGAAGATTATTATCAATGGACTGTTTTTAAGGAAGAAATTTTAACAAGATTTGGTCCTAGTGAACTCACGAGACCATATGATGCTTTCTCAACCATGAAATAGACTTCTACAGTCAGGGAATACTTGGGCAAATTTGAGCAAGCATTAGGAATGTTAGATGATCAACCCTCTAGGAGACACATCCTTGAAAGGTTTATAGGGGGTTTGAAAGATGAATTGAGATATGATGTTTCAGCAGCTAGACCAACTTCCTTAAAGGGAGCTGTATCCCTGGCCAAACTCTTTGAGGACAAACAGAAAAATGAAAGGAAATCTAAGGGTCACTGGAATTACTTAAATTCAGATGGTTCTTCAATGAACAAATCTCAAAATCCTTATATTAGATCTTCAGATCCTCTGACAGTCAAACCCTTTCATCAGTTCAAGAAACTGACCTCTGAGGATATACAAAAAAGAAGGAGTCAAAACTTGTGTTTTACCTGTGATGAAAAATGGCATAGGGGTCATCAATGCAAAGGGAAACAATTGTTTGTCTTAGAAGGGGTCATGGAGGGTGAACTGGATAGGACTGCAGTAGATTCTGGAGAGGAGGAAGAAGAAGATTCTAAAGTCATGGAGTTGGCTGAAAGCCTAGCAAGAGGAGCTCCCTCTATTTCAGTACAAGCATTGAATGGAATTACTGCCTCCCACACAATTAGGGTGGTAGGATATTACAAAAATCAAGCTGTTAACATCCTAATAGACTCAGGATCTACACACAATTTTATTAATGTCAAACTGGTGAAGAAATTGGGTATAACAGTAACATAATCAAGTAATTTTGATGTTCTAGTAGCCAGTGGTGAGCTAATTAAAGGAGGAGGAGTGTGTCCAGGAGTATCTTTAGACTGTCAAGGGGTGAGTATTCATGTTAACCTATTGGTTATGCCTATGGGGGGGCAGTCAAGTGGTTTTAGGAGCTGACTGGATGAGAACATTGGAGGATATTACTTTGAACTTCAACAAACTACAGGTGACATTCATGAATGAGGGGGTTAAAAGAACTTTGCAGGGGGTACTCCCAGGTGATTTGCAGTTGGTTGACAGTAAGCAAATTGCAAAAACTATCAGAGAGCAAGAACAAGGATTCTTCATCCAATTGTGTAGTGTGAGTCTACAAACGTGCACAACAGAAGGTGCACAGGAAGAATTACCTACAGAAGTGCAAAGGCTGGTACAAGAGTTTGAAGATGTATTTAAGGAGCTACTACAACTTCCTCCTAGAAGGGACATAGATCATAAAATTCCACTGGAAGAGGGCACAAAGCCAGTCTGTATCAGACCATACAGGCATGCACACCTCTTAAAAGATGAAATTGAAAAGCAAGTGGAGGAAATGCTGCACAGAGGTATTATTAGACCTAGCAACAGTCCCTTCTCTTCTCCAGTTGTGATGGTAAAAAAATCTGATGGAGGTTGGAGGATGTGTGTAGATTACAGATCTCTTAATCAAGCTACCATCAAAGATAAATTTCCCATACCTGTGATAGATGAACTTTTGGATGAATTGCATGGGGCAAAATTCTTTACTAAGCTAGATTTAAAATATGGATATCACCAGATTAGAATGCATGAATCTGATATTCCAAAAACTGCCTTTAGGACTCATAGTGGTCATTTTGAGTTTCTGGTAATGCCATTTGGCCTCACTAATGCTCCTTCTACTTTTCAAGCCCTTATGAATTCTATCTTCAAAGACCTACTCAGGAAATCTATCCTTGTCTTCTTTGATGATATTTTGATATATAGTGCAAAGTGGCAGGACCATTTAATTCATCTGAGGCAAGTGTTCTTGATTATGAGGAAACATCAGTTGGTGGCAAAAATGTCAAAGTGCAGTTTTGGACAACATCAGGTGGAGTATTTAGGCCATGTGGTATCACAAGAGGGAGTTGGGGTTGACCCTAACAAGATAAAGGCTATCATTGAGTGGCCAAGACCAACAACTTTGAAGAGGCTGAGAGGTTTTTTGGGCTTAGCAGGATACTATAGAAAGTTTATCAAAGGATTTGGAGCAATAGCACAGCCTTTGACCCAACTTTTGAAGAAAGGAGCTTTCACATGGACTGACTGTGCTGAAAAGGCTTTTGACACCTTGAAAGAGGCACTGACTCAACCTCCAGTCCTAGCTATGCCCAATTTCAACTTACCATTTATCATTGAGTGTGATGCTTCAGGGTCAGGGATTGGGGCTGTATTGATGCAAGAGGGAAGACCTATAGCTTACTTCAGTTTTGCTTTGAAAGGAAGGAATGTTACATTATCCACATATGAGAAGGAGTTAATGGCAATCATTCTATCAACAAAAAAATGGCAGCAATATTTACTAGGAAGAACATTTGTGATCAGAACTGATCATCAGAGTCTTAAATACTTACTGGAGCAAAGAATCAACACAGGTATTCAAAATAAGTGGCTTGCGAAATTACATGGCTATGACTATAAGGTGGAATACAAGCCAGGTAGATTGAATAATGCTGCAGATAGTTTATCCAGACTTCAGGATGATGGAGATGAGATTCCTGCTCCTATAACTGAGGTTTCATCACTCACTACTCTTACTAGTGATTGGTTAGAGGAGATTAAACATATGTGTTCTACAGATGATTATTTTGAGCAAGTGGATGCCAAGTTGCAGCAGGGACAACTGGATACTGGAAGATATGTCAAGAAAGGAGGGCTCTACTTCTACAAAGGGAGACTTTTGATTAGTCCTACAGCTCAACACATTAAATCCTCCTTATTGAAAGAGCACCATGATAGTCCAATAGCAGGGCACTCTGGAATCACTAGGACCCTGCAGAGGCTTAGACAAGCTTGTTATTGGGAAGGTATGAAAAGGGATGTCCAGACTTATGTAAAAAATTGTGATGTCTGCCAAAGAACAAAAGGGGAAAACATAGCCCCCCCAGGACTCTTGCAACCCTTACCTGTTCCAGATTATATATGGGAGGACATTTCAATTGATTTCATTACTCAGCTACCAAAAAGTGGGGATAAAAGTGTTATTTTTGTGGTGGTGGACAGATTGTCTAAGTATGCTCATTTTTTCCCACTGTCACATCCTTACAATGCTTCTTCAGTTGCTCATGTATTCTTTGAAGGAGTGTTTAGATTGCATGGCATGCCTAAGTCTATTGTGAGTGATAGAGATCCCTTGTTTACAAGTCTCTTTTGGAAGACATTGTTTAAATTACAAGGCAGTCAGTTGAAGTTCAGCTCAGCCTATCACCCCCAAACTGATGGCCAAACAGAGATTATTAACAAAATTTTAGAGGGTTATCTGCGCTGTTTTTGCTGTCACAAGCCTAAGGAGTGGAGTAAATGGTTGCCTCTAGCTGAGTATTGGTATAATACAACCTGGAAAGTATCTACAAACACCACTCCTTTTACAACAGTATATGGCAGGCAACCCCCTTCCTTACTTACTTATATTCCTAAGAGCTGCAAGGTTGAAGCAGTGGATGAGGTTCTCTTTTCCAGAGATATAGCCCTTCAGTTGTTGAAAGACAGTTTGAAGAAATCAGTGATGCAAATGAAGAAATTTGCAGATAGACACAGAAGCCACAGAATTTTTGCAGTAGGTGATTGGGTTTATCTTAAACTTCAGCCTTATAGGCAGGTCAGTGTCTCTTCATGCAAACCTCACAAATTATCTCCCAAGTATTATGGTCCATACCAGATTTTGGAGAAGATAGGTGAGGTAGCTTACAAGTTAGAACTTCCTACTCATGCCAAGATCCACCCTGTCTTTCATGTTTCCTAGTTAAAGAAGAAAGTAGGTTCTGATATCAATTTACAGAGTGATCTGCCTAGTTTTGTAGAAGAAATAATTGATGAGCCTGAGGCGATATTGGATAGAAGATCAATCATAAAAGGGAATCATTTGGTATCTGAGGTTCTTATTAAGTGGAAACAAAGACCTTCATTTGATTCTACTTGGGAATCCTACTGGGACTTGGTGAAGAGGTTTCCCACTTTTGACCTTGAGACAAGGTCAAATTTAGGTGGGGGGAATTGTCAGGAGCCAACGCAGAGGCAGCTGGAATTGAGGTTGGAAGCTGGAATTGAGGCTGGAAGCTGGGAATCTGGGAAGGAGATGACTGTGTATACCTGTGGGACTGATATGCAAGAATAAGGACTGATACGCAAAAGATTGGGGCTAGCATGCAAAGTCTCAAAGTTTGAGGGCTATAATACTTGTTGACTGTTTGTTTGTTAGTTCTGTTAGAGATTTCACAAGTGTGCACGTGCACAGTTAGGAGGTTGTTTTTCTGTTATTTCCTGTTAGTGATTCAACAGTGTGCACGTGCACAATCTGTTTAGAAGAAGAGAATGGTATAAATAGTCAACTGTAATAATTGATATTCAAGTTGTTGAATAATACAAAAAATCTCTCAGTTCTATACAATTTCTTCATTCTACAGTCTCTCTCTCTCTCATCTCTGTCTCTTCTTCTCAAAAGCTGAATTAAAGTTGAAATCAATGGCTAGAAAAATGAATCGAGGTCTTCGATCCTCACATTCCATCTCCTACGCCCACTTGACTGACTTCGCTTGGAGTAATTAATTTAGAACTATGAAACTTCAAATCATCAATTATGTTTTCAAATCATCAATTATGTTCATGATATGCTCACCGCGAAAATTTTGTGTTTCGTTTTTTTACCTTTTTTGTTCCGGGTCTTGATGTTCCAGTTTCTTTCTTTTTCTTTGTCATAGTAGATGGTGGAATGGAAAAAACCAAAAAGGGAGCCTAGCTAGATAATGTTTAGGAAAGTCAAGAGACGAAAGTCTTTTTGAATCTAATCCCAAGTGAAAAATAG
>NC_033795.1:60256223-60263286 GCF_001876935.1 Asparagus officinalis
GCATGTACGTAGTTTTTTGTAGCAACATAGTGTACTTTTGAAGTATGTTTCAACCATCCAGCATCAATTTTGTGAATAACATCCTGGTCACTCAACATCTTTAGGTATGATCGATCCTACGGTAGCAAATTGTCACTCGAGTCATTGTGCGTCTTTCTAATGTCAACCACTCTTGTAGGGTTCTGCTTGTTGTTTCAGTCATTTGGCGAATAACACAGGTTATGTGTTTTCAGTACTTGTGCCACTAATTTCTAATCCTTTAGCCCATGCTTTGACAATGGATGAACATTTGGGGTGTAGATGGGCTGGGCTGTCTTTATTATTTCTGGTTTTCGTTCTGTAATTTAAGCGTCATTTCTGAATGTGGAAGGTACTTAAGACTTTGGGCTTAGCAAGTATAGCATCTTATGGCCTTGGTCGTTTGTCCCATGCTTTACCTTGTAATTAAGCTTGAGCATAGAAAGTGCGAAGTTAGTTTGTTTTCAACGGTTCACACTTTCATACGATAACCTTTGAGGCAGATCTGTATTACTATTCACATGATGTAAAATTTATGATCGCACTACAACGAATGTTGTAAATTATGATACATTTTTTTATCTCCACGCGACACATTTTAGTATCGTACAAGTAGATCATGACACATACGAAAACTGTGGGTAGAGCATGTGTGGTGAGCGTCTTTCTACACATACTAGTTTCAGGCCAGTGCGATGCACGGATTTGTTTAATATACAAAAATTGATGTAGCAAAAGAATACAAACAGTTCAAACAGTTTTAATATACAAAAATTGATGTAGCAAAAGAATACAAACAGTTCAAACAGTTTACGAAGCGTTCAAACAGTTTACGAAGCATCTTGTCAAACAGTTCAAACAGTTTACGAAGCGTTCAAACAGTTTACGAAGCATCTTGTTTGGAAAATTGAAAAGGTAGGGAGAGTTAGTTCAAATCTCAAGGAGAACTTTTTATTTTTTATTTTTTACTTTTTATTTCAAATTTAATATGGAGAACTTTTGTAGAAACTTGACAAGTGGCACTTGCAAGAAGATAGCAATTGATATGTTTGCCAAGTGTTGTTTAAAATGGTATGTGACATTTTTGCTAAGTGGCATTTTTGCCAAGTGGCCAATTGAAGGGTAACAACTTTTAGTAATAGTATATAGCTATGAGGCTGTGTCGCAAAACTTGTGTTACATACATGCGCCATAAAATTTGCTATACATACGTATGTCACAAAACTGGTAACACATATATGTGTTAAGAGTAGTGATATATAGTTGTGCCTAGGCCATAAATATATAAATAGTATCACTATTCAACAATATAAATTCCTAGAAGGTCACTCATCCTCAGATTACTTTCATCAAAGCACACTTAAATATGGAGTTGTTTAGTTTATGCATTATCATAATTGTTTAACCATCGTTATAATTAAAACCTAAGATTTATTCTTTAAGCCCATCAATAGATTCTCACACAATTCATGTTGGACTATTATTATTTTTCAATTATATTTAATTGTATATCTAATGACACAAACATGTGTCGCGATTTCCCATATTTTTTATTTATGTCACTATTATTTAATCCTTTACGAGTAACAATTTTATACGTGTCATAAGATAAGTGTACATAAATAAAAAATGTACAACGTGCTGTCAGCATGATCAGCAACAACAACACAGTAGCCGAAGTGTTCTCACGTATCGACCACAAGTTCGACCTTATGTACTCAGGTATCGACCACAAGTTCGACCTCATGTACGCAAAGCGCGCCTTTGTGCATTGGTACGTGAGTGAAGGTATGGAAGAAAGTTCTCAGAGGCTAGAGAACATCTGGCTGCCCTCGAGAAGGACTATGAAGAAGTTAGAACAGAGGGTGCCGATGATGATGGTGAAGAGGGAGAAGATTACTAGATTGTTGGGAGATTTTTGAGTTTGGGATTTGCTTGTGGTCTCATTTTATTTTCCTCCTTTATGTTGTTGATGTTCATTTTGTTATAGTTCCTTGTTAATTTTGTAATGTTCTCCGAATGTTCTGATTGAAAGATACTGGGTTTGTGCTTCTCTATGATTATGATACATTTACGATCATGGACTGTGGATAAAACTGAAAGAGTTTACATCCTAATAATACATGGGGTACAAGATTCATTAGGAAAAACATAAACACAACGGCAGACATCGATACAAATAGCTACAAACACAACATCGTGGATACAACGAATTTCAGGGACAGCACTCAAATAACCAAAGTAGGAGCCAATAGTACGCGTTACGCTTTTATTTTATCACCTCAGATTAGTGATGTTCCTCTCAACTTCCAACTTCATGATTCGTTCAGATACTGAATAAATTCATTCACATACTTCTCCTGCCGATCTTTATCAGTGAAAACATCTTTCAATTCTTCAGCTCTCCTCCTATATTTTCCTCCCTCCTCCTCGACCATCACCCCCGTCAGCGCCTTCGCCACCGCCTCTTTCGTGAACGATCCATCCTCCTCGTTTCGTTCGATCTCAACCGATATCCCTTTCTCTGTAATCGTCCGCGTGTTGATCCCGTTATCAACAGCTATAGGCAGCATAACGAGTGGCAGCCCGAAATGGAGGCTCTCGATCACCGAACCCCATCCAGAGTGCATCAGGAATCCTCCGACAGACTCATGACCCAATATCTTCACCTGCGGCACCCATCCCTTGACAACAATCCCGCAACTCTTGCACCTCTCTTCGAACCCTTTGGGCAGCAAGTCTTCGTCGTTCAGCGAACTAGCCGGCTTTCTCAACGCCCAAACGAATGGCACCTTCGACATCTCGAGTCCAAGGGCTAATTGGTGCAGCATCTCGGAGCTCAGCGCAAGTTCACTCCCGAGAGCGACGAACACTACGGACCTTGATCTCTGCTTGCTAAGCCAATCGAGGACGCTCGTTTCCGCCACCTCACACCACTTGTCATCCCGCAGCTCTAGTCGACGGCGGATAGGCCTACGGGAACTACGGGCTTGCCGCTAAAGCTTCGGAAGGCGAGCTCCGCCAATTCAAGGTTCGACTCACACGCTGCTCCGAACAGCTACCTTAGCCTTGCAGGCCCATCCAACACGAGCTTCTGAACCCGACTGGAGGTCGGAGATGCCGACGCGTTCGAAGTAAAGCTGTCCGCCGAAAAAGCTCCGCCCATCGTGTAAGCGGTAAGCGGAGGTTTCGAAGGAAAGGTGACTCAATGCGCCGGCACGGTCGACTCCTCCGGCGTCCTTCTCGACGTCTCCCGGGCAGAGCTCCGCCGCGGCCGCGTTAACGACGTAAAAGCCCGCCGAGAATACGACAATGAACCGCGCACGTTCCGGCCTGAATTTTATTACATATGCACTCCGCGCCGTAGCCGGGTACCCGTGCGCATTGGAAAGTCCTTAGACTATCCAGCGTCCCGCCTTGGGGAGGCCTGTTTCTGATGAATGGCGAACAGGTGGTTTGCGAGGGAGTCGAGGGCTTTCTTGAGGTACGTTCTTGGACTCCTCGATGCTCTGGTTAGCCGGACCTGTGTGCCTTTCCGGGCGCTCTCTATTATGTATCGCATTCAAGCCGTCTGGTCCGGAGCTGTGAATGAATGAAAGAGGGATGAAGTCGATGAGGTTCGAGGGTTGTTGTGATGAGGGGAGTCTTTGGATGTTTCTTGGAGTGGAGATGAAGGATATTTTGTGGCCTTTCCTGGCCAAGGCTTTGGAGAGCTCGAGGAATGGGAGCATGTGGCCGAAGGCTAGCCATGGGAATACTACTATGTGGAGGCTGCGGTTGTCGCCGGCCATTTTTTGTTTCCAGGCTAAATTAGTGATGAAGATGGTAGTGAACTAGTGATCGATCTCTGTATCTAGCGATTCAATCGGTCACGCGTTTTAATGTTGGACTTAGATGGTCTAAATTTTTTAGCCTAGTATATAATGGGTTTCATGAAGTGTTTATGGCTATTTAGATTTTAAGCATTACTCATCACTAAAGAGCTTTGCTACATGGACCCAAAATAGGATTTGGATCCTCTCCACTACAAAAAAGTAGTGGAGAGACCACTACTTTTAATCTCAAGCGTTGATTATTTAGTAGGCGGTTATGATACAATTTAAATCTAACACTTACCATACCCCCGTGTATTGCACTCATTCCTAATTTGCACTAAAAGAAAAAATCATAACCATCATCTAGATAATCAATGGCTGTGATTATGTAGTGGTCCCTCCACTATTTTTTTTGTAGTGGAGATGATCCGAATCCCCAAAATATGGGACCAATTGAGGATTAAAAGAAAATTTAAATTAAAAAAAAATAGAATCAAGACCTTTAAGAATAAATTGAATAAGGTCCTTCTCAAGAATAGTATTGTTGGTATTGGTCGATTGATTTGCACGTCGGTTGCTTTGGTCCACCTTATCTATGGTCCTTGTTGAATATCCTCGGGTTGTTGGCAAGCATACATCACCATTACTTGAGTTTGTGATGCGAAAATAATAATTGATATTTTTCAAAAGAGTATTTTCCTATAGATTCAAAGATACAATTTTGTAGGATCATATCTTTTGATTCACTCCATAGAATCTTTATTTTTATAAGTTTTTGGAATGCTTAGGAAGTGCTCTATACATAAAAATAATTTATGGTTTCAGATAACATTCGCGTTCAAAGATACTCGTCCTTAGGCTCAACTGCGCAAGGAATCTAGGTTACTTTTAGTTTTCTGGTTTTTATAGAAAGTCTTTTATGTAAGGATTTCTCTTAGCTTTAGGAAAATGATAGTTTGATGCTTTTTCATTGTTTTAAACACCATATAAGGGAATCAAGTTCATGTAGGGTTTTAAATTTGTTATTGTTTTTAAAAGTTTTCCATTACTAGGGTTTCTAGGGTTTGTGCTGTTTTACTCGTAGGAGAAGTAGTTATCTCTTTTGATTATGCTTCTACTACATCAATTGGTATTCAGAGACAAGTTGTTTCCTGCTATGACCACCAACAATAACAAAATTAATTCCCTCCCTCTAATCTTGCTCAGTGAGTTGATGCCCTAGATCGACATGTTGACGAAATTGTCACAGAAGATGAAGAAGTTGACTATTGCAATAAATAAAGGGAATTGGAATGAAACAAATGACAGGATGCATGCCCGAGATGTTGCCTGTCATCGACCTACTAGGGCTAGTGTTCGTGCTCATCGTTAAAACCAATATGATGAGAATTTACATCTGAAGGATTATCATACAAGATTTAAGGAAATTCCTTACTTATCGGGTAATCTTGATATTGAAAAATTTTTAGGTTGGTTGAACCATTTCGAGAAGTTTTTTGAGATCTAATCTATCTTAGATGGAAAACATGTTTCTTTGGTGGCTTGCAAGTTGCGGGGTGGTGCTAGGGCTGTGCAATCGGTCGGTCGGTTCAGTTTTTGGCCAAATTTGGCAAACCGAACCAAACTGCCTATCATTCAAAACCGAAACGAACCGATTCAAGTCAGTTTGGTTCGGTTCGGGTCGGTTTGTTCAGCTTTCACTTAGGTATAAATGTTATGTCTAAATTTAATTTCACCTCTAATCTGTTGACAAAGAAAGAAATCTCTTACACTTCAATTCATTGAAATTCATAAACTATTAAATGCTACTGAATATTAGATGTAAAAATCAAAATCTTATTTTTATCAAAGATTACATAAATTTTTTAGAGAAAACTTACATAAAGAATTAAAGTGATCTCAATTTAGACAAAGTAAATAAAAAATATGTAATAACTTGGATGTTGGGTATAGTTTCTATAAAATTATACGTCTGATCCAAAGAGAAGTCTGATCCAAAAATGTATCAATCGAGGAGAAAAATCAAGAAAAGGTTATAATCAACATTATGGTTTAAGTTTCTTACCATAAAAGTGGATTGGTCCAAAGTAGAAGAAGTGAATATGTAATAGAGATGGATAGAGAACTAGAGATAATGAAAAGCCCTAGAATTGGAGATGACACTATTGTTGGGGTATTTTATCACTATCAGGTCGCGTGAGAAAAAAATATATCAAGTTGCAGAGAAATAACTCTATATGAACTATAATATGTCGGGTTTTAAGCGGATGTAAATAATAATTATAATGGGTAATACAATTCGGTCGGTTTGATCAGTTTGGGTTGAAAAAACTTCAACCCGACCCGAGCCGAGCTCTAATAAAAACTGAGCCCGAACTATTAAATTTCGGCCGGTTCGGTCAGTTTGTTCGGTTTGAACCGAACTATGCTCACCCCTAGGTGGTGTTACGGTATGGTGAGATCAAATTCAAATCAATCGAAGTCTCTAACATAAATTACCATTTAGTACTTGGCATCGCATGAAGAGAGAGTTGCAATACATATTTTTGCTTGCAGATTACAACCTAATCTTATTTTCTCAATTTCAAAATTGTCGCAAGACAATTCTATTGCGAAAAGAGGTA
The DNA here is from genome assembly GCF_001876935.1 of Asparagus officinalis. NCBI lineage: Eukaryota > Viridiplantae > Streptophyta > Magnoliopsida > Asparagales > Asparagaceae > Asparagus > Asparagus officinalis. The sequence goes on from NC_033795.1 coordinate 60,262,681, forward strand.
AACCACTCAAAATAGCAATGAATTTTGCTCCTTTCGTTAGAGTTCCTACAGAAGATAATTTCTTTGAAGTTGAGATCATCCATGGTTCATTCAAAAAAACCATCAGGATAGCAATAACTACACAAATAGACAAGCAAATATCAACAGAAACAGAAAGGAGATAATCGGCAATGAATCAGTTCTCTTCATCAATTGGATGTTCAGAGATTGTCATTGACCACCAAGATTGCATTGATGCTTTTAAAATCACTAAAATGTCAAGAGTTGAAATACAACACTGTAAGCCATGTTGGACAAAAGTATCAAGCTCAAGATATTGTGAGATGGACTTGAAACTAAATACTATTGTCTTGGCTTTTACAAAGTTCATGGATGCAATTATTCTATCAATCGATGATGCACTATGATACTCTAAAAAAATCAAAGGATATAATAGAGGAACTTGACTCGAACATAAGTCCTTACATGAGAAATCCCGAAGAGCCAAATTCTTTATTTAGAAGCCATCTACAGAACCAAAAGTGTTCTGCACCTCTAAGCGATGGTTTTTGATCCGCACTTGCTCCTTTGCAGAGTGAACCAAGTGTAGAATTTGCAAAGCCGAAT
>NC_033795.1:60263296-60274724 GCF_001876935.1 Asparagus officinalis
CACTAATAAGCATCATCATTTAAAATTGATTGATGAGGGAGATCTGATGATGGATCATTTGCTTAAGGAACCATTGCCTAAGAAAACCTACCATAAGTTTAAGATGAAGAAGATTGCTGGTTTGACTGAGTTTTAACCAATCAGACTGCTTTATCTTTAGCAAAACTTGACGATAAATTTTTTGTTCAGGGAGGGAAGAATGGTCTGGAGCCAATAATTAAATTCTTTTGGAAGAAATCAGATCATGCGAAAGTGGGACTATTGAAGCGAAAGAGTATTTTCGGACAGATTGTAAGATGCAACTTTAAAGGATCATATCTTTTGACTAGCTCTGTAGAAGCTTTATTATTAAATACTTTTGGAAAGGTTAGGAAGTGATCTATAGATAAATATAATTTGTGATTCTAGGTAATATTATTGTTCAAATATATTCATCTTTAGGCTCAGCTGCACATGAAAATATGGGTTACTTTAGTTTTCCAATTTTTATTGAAAGTTTTTTACGTAAGGATTTCTCTTAGCTTTAGGAAAAGCATAGTTTGATACTTTTTCAATGTTTTGTACCCTATATAAGGGGAATAAATTAATGTAGAGTTTTAGATTGGTTATTATTAATTTCAGAAGTTTTCTATTCCTAGGGTATCTAGGGTATCATAGGAGAACGAGTAGTTATCTCTTTTGATTACACTTTCGCCACATCTGTTTGGGCTTGAAAGATGGACTCAAGATCAGTCCATGTTTCACAAGAAATTGATGCCTTGGCAACATAACATAGAACTTGAGCAGTCATGTTGAACCTCAATCAAACTATGACTATTTTATCCTTCTTCCGCCAGGTTGTATAGTTGGGGTTGGGTGTAGAGGAACAACACCACTTGATGTGTGTAGAGTCGGAGAGGTAAATTATAATGAGGGATTTTTTAGGATCATTTTCAAGCTCAAGAGCATAAGGGCCTGAAGGACCCAAATAGAGTAATTTTCCTTGTCCAACTTCACTGACAAGTTTGGGTTTGATAGATGAGGAAAGCTAGATAATGGACTTGCGGATATTGAATAAACTGAGTGGAGCTACTTGAGGTAGAAGAGCTTCAGGAGCTTGAGGATGTAGATGGAATAGACATTATTAAGTTTGGTGGATGATTTTCCTAGATAGGCATTTAGTCTCAAGGCTTTGATACTAATTTTTTTTTTTAGAAAATCAAGTTAATCACACACACACACACATATATATGAGAAATATGGGTATGCTTAGTACCAAGCACAAAATTTGTGCTTGGTAGTGAGGTGGCACAATCCCCTCCACTCATTCAAATGGGGGACCACATTCATATGAGTTAAGGAGTGTATGAGGATATGCAACCATTTGAATGAGTGGAGCGGATTATGTCACCTCACTACCAAACACACCGGTTATGGGTAGAGAGAGGAACCCCAGCCTTAAATAGAACAATTATCCCACATTACATCACACTTTTTTGTTTGTTGGGATACCAAAGCATCACACATAATTTCTTTATAAGGTATACAGATTAGAGTAGTATTATATACAGTTAGTTATAGTTTAATTATATTATATTAGTAATATATTAATATAATTACTTTATATAATAATATATATATATATAGAAAGAAGAGACGAGAGAGAAGGAGAGGAAAGGAGGAATATGGTATTGTGTTATGGTACCAAAAATAACATTTATTGTTGTATGGTAATAGGATGCAGCAATCCTCGCAAGATACCCATTCAAATGGTGGACTACATTCCATAAATTAGGAAGTGCATGAGATATGCAACCCATCTTGAATAGTAAAGAGATTAATGGCTATCTCATAACAAACATAACTTTTTGGGGCTTAGTACCAACATACCCATTTGTCTCATATATAGTAAATATAATATATAAGTATATATTATTATATTATATATATATTATATATATATAATATGAGAAAAGTGAATTCTTAATAGGGACACTTAGACCACCTCTCATCCTAAATGTACAGCGGTACACTTATAAAACACATCATTACCCTAACTTTTTTTACCGATCCGCATCAACTTGGTTGACTTGATCTACATATCTTAACCCCAAACACAAGCATTTGGGGTGACTCGATCGTGTTTGACTTTATCCACCGCCGTAGAATTAACAAGTTCGAAGATAGTAGGACTTTTTGGCACCGGCTCACGAAGGGGTAAAACACACGATTCACCCGAAATCTGGTTGTTTGGGTTTAAGAACGTTAGAGCAAGGTTAACAGTGCGGGATACGCAGAAAATTTAGAGAATGACGTGATTGTAGATACCGCGTCCATTAGGTGGGAGCCTAAGGGGTGTCAACCTTAGATTAGCTTTTCTCATATATGATATAATAATATTATATAGTATAGTATATATACTATATATATATTATACTATATTATTAAGTTATATACTATAATATATATATATATAATCATTTAAATAATGCATAGCTTAAATAAATAAAAAAATTATGATAGTGAAACATAAATCATAGACCTACGACACGCATGTCGCATCTGTATTGAGAATTTTTAAGTATCAATAAATGCACTCTAGACTTCTAACATGCCTTCGTATACATAATCGTGTCACGGGACGTGACAAAATCTTGTTCATCTTGATCCAGCGCATGGAACAAACTATTAACAACCTAATCCTGCGTGAAAGTTCAAGACGTTGGAATTCAATTAGTCAATTGGGACATTTTCATGCAAAATGGGATAATGGCTAAAGTGGAATAATATTTCGCTAGTGGGATAACTAGGAACAATTTTGTGAAGCAGGATATTTTGATAAAATAACGTGGGATAAATTTTTATAATCATGAAGTATATATTTATGCATTTTGAAGATATAAATACTATTTATGTATTTTAAACTTACTATTATTAATTGATAATTGCTTACAAGAATGTTCGTTACTATTAAATAACTTTTGGTTAGACTATAAGATATTGACAATTATTATTATGATGATGGTTTAATGATGGTGATAACCATAATAGGAAATAAGTAAAGAAAAAAATAAAAAAATAACAAAATAAATACGAGTTCTAGTTTTTTTACCACATAGTTCCAAGCTAAAACTTGGAATAATTTGAAAGACTAGAACTCTCATTTTTGTATAGAAAAATAAAAAAAGTGGGATAATTTTGTACAATTATCCCAATTCTAGTTTTATTAAAGTTCTGCTTGACTAACACTGTAAAATTTTATTCTAGTTTTAGTTCTATGTGACTAACACCTTAAAATTTTATTCTAGGTTTAGTTCTATGTGACTAACACCTTAAAATTTTATCCCACAGATTATCCCAGTTCTAATTTTAAGTTCTAGGTGACTAACCCCCCCTAAGGAGTATTTTCTGTAACTATAAAGAACAATCTTCGAATCCGTGAAGAGACAATCTCGAATCAATAAAATAATATAAAAGAGAAATTTATTGATGAAAAGTTATATTAATAATTATAGAGTCACATGCCTCTTTTTAAATAGAAAAATAAAAGAGACTCGAAACAAAACTTGAATTACAAAAAAAAGTATTGTATCCTATCCTTCAAAGACTTCATACAATAGAGGAAACAAATCAATCCAACATGAATTAAAATTAAAATTATTTTCTAATATAAATATAGTTCAATTTTTTACTAAAAACAAACTAAATGCTGATTATTTTGTATTTCTACTAAAGATTGGTGACACTAAAGTGATTTTGTTTGTTGGAAATTTGCAGTAGAAAGACAATGAAAGAAAAATTTGACTTGTATTTCTCTCAAAATCAATTACAATTTGGATTCCGATTACAAAAGAGAGGAGAATGAATTTGATTCTCCCCTTTGTTTAAAACTGGGTTCTTCTTGGTAGCGGTGGAGTGCTTCCTTCGATTGATCGCGTCGAACTTGCTCTCCGTTGACGATCCGACCATCCTATCTCACGAAACCGATTGAATTGCTTGATGAATTCGGTTTAGAACTCTTGACGAGTATAAAGAACTCAGAACGAGTTAAAAACTCTGACAAGAGTTGTCTGGTTTGATGTGATTAACTTGGGTTGCAAGCTTAATCACGAACTCTTAAATGAGTTTCAGAAATAAACTCAGAGCGAGTTAAAACTCTGTGAAAGAGTTGTTGGAACCGAAAATTCGGTTAATTACCAAGTGTATTATGACGTTGATGAAAGGATCCTTTGGGATTTGATTAACTGATTGTTGATCAGTTCCTTGATCCTCAAAAGATCTCCTTCGTGTTGTTGAACTGCTGAGATTTGTTGACCTTAAGCGGTTTTGACGCCAGCTCCCTTTAACCCTATGCGGTTTTTTCTGCTAAAAGTCGATCAACCCATCAACAACCTCTTACTCGGTTGAGTAAGTCGGTTATTTATAGGGGGTTAGTGATGTAACCCAACCCCTAAATCCGCTCCTAAGTGGGCGAAGATCCCTCAGAACGTGGGATAACGGTTTTGAGGCCGTTCGACTTGCGTTTGAACAAGTCAAAACGCCTCAGTTGGCGTTCTGGGCTTTAACTCTGCGTCCAAGGCTTGAGACGCAGAGTTAAATCTCTGTTAGAGATTTGAGACGCACAGGCCGCATGCGTTCTGGAATTGGAAACGCACAGGTCGCTGGTGCGTTGAAGTTCAACTCTGCGTCCAGAGTTTGGGACACACAGTTGAGCCTATTGAAGAACGCACGTTATGTGTGCGTTTAGTGCTTTAACTCTGCGTTGCAGAGTTAGATATTTGCTGGAGAACGCACAAGTTGTGTGCGTTTCGAATTTGAGAAACGCAGAATTAAACTTCTACGTTTGATAGAGGTTGTTGACTTGTAACATCGTCTGCCATGACATTGCAAAGGCCATTGTTTATTGGTCTTTGCCTGTTATAAGATATGAGAGTCGTCAGATTGTAACTCTCACCAACGATCGTGAAGGCCACTGAATAGGGTTTTCATCAGCTGTCGGAAGCGTCGTCAAATTGTAACTCTTCTCGATCTGTGTGAAAAGTCTCCTATTTGCCCTTTCCGACTGTCGACCCGAAAGCTATTTGATTGTAGCTTTCGTTGTGAGAGCTTGACGGGAATCAACATCCATAGTGTTTTGAAGATGGATATTTGCCCACAGCTCTCTACCAAGCGACTCACCAACTAAGTCCAACCTTTTATTTCTGAAATCATTACACTGCTCATCAGCATCTCTAATAGTTGCTAATATAATATTAGTCATGCTGTTGTCGCAGCCATCAAGATCAATCATCTCAGAGATGAGGCCTTGTTTATAGCGGTTGCAGAGTTGCGGATGCAGTGATTAGAAAGTCGTCTGATTGTAACTTCCATTATCAGGGCTTGATAGGGATCAGCTATCTATTGTGATTTTTAGACAGCCTACAGATTTCAGGAAATCTATCAATCAGGGTGGCTTCATCTTATTAAAATAAGCGATTTTCATATATAAAATATCAGAATCTTCCTCCCTAACTAGGAGGTACGATTGTTTGTTTGCGGACAAGTCAATAATTTGTTCATATCCATATTTGACTCATGAATGTACCAATTACCCATGAATTTGCCTACTATGTGTCCTATATTAATCTCCCATTGTTGAAAGAAGCTTGACCTCAAGCTTATATTTGCTTGAATATTAGCATCATCGATAAACACATTTCTTCTCTTGCATGGATCAATATCCGTCTTGTACCTAGCATTAGTTTTTTTTTCATCTGTTGCTTCTATTAGGACTTCTTCTAAATCAAACTTGTGCATGAATCTTTCTCACACCATGTGATATTGGCTACATATGGATATATAGTTGACTTGAAAAACTCCTTGAAATAGGTTCCTTGCTTCTTCCCATATTCTAGTGTCGGAAATATCATCTCAACATTCTTGAAATTTTTCATAATCTTTGCTCTAAAAGAAGAAAAATTTCTCTTGTACTTGTTTCTGGTATAGGTTACTGCAATTGACAAATATTATAATAAAAAAAAATACAATCAAAACTAAGGAAAAAAAATATATTTTCTGGGGTTCTTTTCTATGTGCCGATGGAGCATCGATCTTGTACTCCATTGATGGTCTGACTAAGATGATAAGTCTTTCACCGATTGATGATCTCTAATTTTTCAGAAAATAGCGTAGTCTTCTTTGGATGAAGAGATATTAGCATATCATTTCTCACAAAAACTATTGATTAAGCTAGATGACTAGCTGAAGAGAACGGATCCTTTCTTATAAGGATAATTCATCGGACTAAATGATTAGCCGACTATAATGACCTGTGAAGATCAATGAGATTAGAGGAGAGATGGGCTTTTTATCAATATAGCATTAGTAAAATCCTGTAAACTTAAAAATATTATGGAAATTAATAATAAATAAGTTTTATTATGGTTGATTTCATTCTGGGATGAATGGATCTATTTGTAATCGATTTGAGATCAATTATGTATCTATAAACAAAGAAATATATATATATAAGTAGTATATATATATATATATATATATATATATATATAAGAAGTGTTCCTAAGGTGACGCCTTAAATAATCATCTAAGGATGCAGCCTAAAATCACATGATTGAGCTACATTATGGATGATCCGCTCCGTTAAACTTGATCTACATATTCTAAAACCCAAACACACCAAGTTTAGGGTGAACCCGTCGTCGTTTGACCCTTCAACCACTCATATCAATTTTAACGGTTTCGAATGAATAGAACTTTTCACATGGCTCGACGGAGGGTCAAACGACGATGGATTCATTTCGAAACTTAGTGTGTTGGGGTTTTAGAATATGTAGATCAAGTTCAACGGAGCGGATCATCCATAATGTAGCTCAATCATATGATTTTAGGCCGCGTCCTTAGATGATTATCTAAGGCGTCACCTTAGGAACACTTTTCCCTATAATATATATATATATATATATATATATATATATATATATATATAGGGAGAGGTTCTAATAAAAACCTCCTTAGCCTAAAAACTAAAAACCTCCTTCATCCAATGGCTAGGAAATCAGTCAAACAGTCAACAGACACATGCAGTTAATTAGCCTCATTTAAAACAAACATCATTAATTAACCTATCAATCGAATACAAACGTGAATCCCTATTAACTAGCAGTGATCGGATTCACTGTAGTGATTCGAGAATACTGTTGAGGTAGTGAATCAGATCACGACGAACGTTAAGTAATAATGAGGTAATAAATGCATGTGTTTTGACTGTTTGACTGAATCGCAGCCATTGATTCATCTAGATCCAATGGATGAACGGAGATTTTTTAGTTTTTAGGTCTAGGAGAGTTTTTATTAGAACCATGTCCCTATATATATATATATATATATATATATATATATATATATATATATATATATATATATATATATATATATATATATATATATATAACAACTCTCTCCCTAATTAACCCTTCTCTCACGTTTAGCAGCCATCTCTCTCCCTTATAAACCCTAGAGAATTCTCCTATCGAATTTGGAGAAGCTTTGAGAAGCAAAGTACAAGAGGATGGCGAGATCTACGACTTTTGTGAAGGAAGATCGAGTCTTCTTCCACATTTGAGGGATACAAATGAAATTCTAAGGCAAGTTCATCTCTTCTCAAACCCATCCCCTTAGATTTTCATTTTCATGGGATTAAATCCTAATTTGATGAATAGATCTATAGATCCAAACACTAAAGTAAAAAAGACATGATCTTGATGTTTAAAACCATAATTAATTGTTAACTGATGAACTGATTAGGCTTAGAACCCTAATTAATCAACTAAAACATGTTTAGTGATGCTTATGGAGTTTAAATCCAAAAAATCCATGTTTTGTTGATGTATACTTGTTTGGTCGAGATTTCACTTAAGTTAATACAAGATCTAAAACTTAGTTCATACCCCATGTTAATAATTCACGAGTTTTTAAGAAAAACAATTAACCTTAGAAACCTGGTAAATTTGTGTTTCAGCGTTCGGGTCGGTCGACTAACCCCATTGATTAGTCGACCGATCAGTTCTTCAGAACCTTGTGTTTTCTCTCTGGTCGGTCGACCGATAGGGTCCCAGTCGACCGATCGAGACTGTTTAGATTGTGCATGTTTTGCACGTCGCCGCCCAGTCGACTGATGGAATATCAGTCGACCGGTCGTATGTCAGTCGACCTCCTCAAAGGTAGTCGACTGATCTGGAGGTGTTTGTAAATTTTTATCTTCCACAGATGTTTGGTCGTGAACACGAAGGACGGGCCCGCACGTTGATACATGTGTGTGGCCATGTTAGTGTACATGCTGGGATTAGGCACGCACGGAACCTCAGGAGTGTGTAGCCATGTGTTGAGCTCGTCACGACGTAGGGGCGACAACTAACGACTTGCATAGGTCAGTGTCAAATGTTTGCATGGATGGCCAAGATAGGTTGTGAGCCACATGAGATTGTAATGAACCGTGGGATACTGCGAGTACCTATGCTCCGTATCATACTTCTACATAGATGTTTGAGTTCAGTTGTGAGCCGCATGGTATTGCGATGAGCCATAAGATACTGTGAGCACCGAGACTCCACATCTATTTTGTTTGCATTGTGTTTCGAATTAGGCTAATATGCCTATACTCCGGTTGGTGTCCGAGTTAGGTAGTGAGCCGCATGGTATTACGATGAGCCACAGGATATTGTGAGAACCTAAACTCCACACCATTTTTGTTGAAGAGGATTACACAGGATTATGTTTTTGCTCCCCTGACACCTACCCCGAGGGTAGTGTATTATACTGTGATTGTCGTTCATATCATGTTCTGAATGGGATTTTTGGTGACATTTCATTTTATTATCTGTTTATGGTATCTTGGGAGTTAGTGTTTAGCGAATCACAATTTGAGATACATTGTATATATATATATATATATATATATATATAAGAGTTTTCTTGTTTGGATTATTCCCTCGACGTACTCATCTCATGTTGTGGGTTTCTAAATCTTAACTCCTCTTAGTACATGATAAATGATATAGGTAGATTATGCATATTATAGGTAGAGCCTCCATTATATACGTTAGCCCTTTTCGTGGGTGTGGATAGAGATGTTCATGCTAGCGCTCTGACGCTATTGTATTCATCTCTTTTTAGGTAATGGGTCAGAGTTTCGGAGAGCCACAGGTTGACAGAGATTCAACATAGTCACTGTTGATGATGGTGGTGGAGATCGAACAGTCAAATATGCATCCGCGGTAGGACAAATTTGTTGAGGATTAATGAAGGGGCTGCTTTCTTCCCGAACTTTATGTCTAGTTCTTGAATTGGGGTATCTGCTCAGCCTGCACCGGAAAAGACTCGTGAGAGGATGGGGCTTGGATCCTCCATAGTACCTCCGACGATCAAGTTAGCTGGTAAACTTGAGTGGGGTAAATAAGAACTAAGAGTTCTTGTGTGCAATGAGATGCAAAGGAATTCATGGAGAATCCCCAGTGTCTGATGTTAGACTGAAATCAGATCTAAGTTGAGGGTTTGGATACAGAGATCCTATCCCCCTCTAAGTTAGGATAGTACCTCTATTTATATATGTGGATATGAGGGGTAGAACTATCATTCTGGGCCGAGCATAGGATGATGGTGAAAAAGCGTGTGCTGGCGGTTTCGTCAGCACTTGTTTTACAGGTGTCGTCTAGCGAGTGGAGGGAAGGTCACTTCGGCATTAAATGGGAAGAGACTGGCGGGGGGGGGGGGTGTGTGGCAGGGCCCAGTGCTTCGATGAGTCATGAAGACTATTTTGGGCTAGAGTCATGATGGCACCTACCAAGCATTGATGCGATCTTGACACATTATCAGTGAGGATAAGCTCGAGGAAGAGGTTATCCTTTGACTTGACCGAGAAGTAACGCCTTTCGAGTCGGCTTCGTGAGGCGTATGGTAAATGGTCGAGTGGACTCGTGGCGAGTCATCTTTGACAAAGGGGGTCGACAAGTTCCACCTTTCAAGTCAACATGAAGGAATGTTGAGTCGTTGAGTCGGCGGAATGGTCGTCCCCACTGGTCTCCGGCCGCCAAGTTGATTGGGGTATAACATGTATCACACTTGTCCGTTGCTTGGCAATGAGCTTGTATTTTTAGCGAATAGCAAATGGGAGCACCATAACAGTCGTCGTCATTCGTAGGTAGCTAGTTGGTGCTCCACAGTGGACTATTTATGATTTTAGTTTTCTTTTAGAGATGTATTTCATTTTGAAGGTTGAGTACCTTTGTACTTTTTCAGTTGACTCTTATGTATTAGAGATTCGATGTTCTTATTCCAGTTTATTGGATGTATTTTATTTTCTTCTGTTGGAACATAATTATAGTTATTATTAGATATCTCTTCTCTATTTTGTGTTCCTTGTATTGTCACCTTTGATATATCTACTTGTACCCTCACCTCTTATTTTTAACATCTGCTAGAGTGATATTAATGTGATGGCGAAATATGTTTATGCACAGTATTAGGTGCATGACAGGTTTGACATGTTTGACATATTTGAGTTCACCTTGGACTACAGCCTTGTGTGAAACCAGAGGCATCACAGTTGGTATCAGAGCTCTAGTTCTAGCATTATTAGGATATCCTGTGTCAAGCTGTGAAGCTAGGATAGAGTTTTCTTAGGGTTCATGTATAGAGTTCGCTAGGAATTCCTAGATTGAGTGAGGACGTTATACACATAACTCGAAAAATTTTGAGGAATTTTTTTATGCCTATCTTAGATTGATTACAAAGTATTTTCAAGAATACTATGTTTTATGCGTTCCTATTGTTCTATGTTATGTTATTCTTGTTTGTGGTCTCATTTATTGTGTCTAATAAGCTCTTCTCCTAAACTTATAGATGTCGAGACGAGGACGTGGTCATGGTAGATTCCGTACTCGGGGAGCTGGGTAAGCTGAGCCAGAGCCCGAGCCGCAGTAGGCTCTATAGTATCTGATCGACCTCATGGCACCAATTACAGCCAGACTAGCAGCGCTCGAGGAGTGAGTAGTGAACCAGGTTCCGCCAACAGTATCACTTCCTATGGTTCCATCACCATTCATGCCAGCTATGCCTATTGCAGAGGCATCACCAACGGCTACACCACCACCTGCTGTTGACAGAGCCACAGAGCAAGAGGCTTGGCTCCATTTAGTGGAGAGATATTAGAAGCTGAGGGCACCAGAGTTTTAGGGTTCATCGGACTCACTTGCAGCCCATAAGTGGAAGGAGGATGTGGGGAACATCCTAGATATACTTGATGTCGACTCAGTCCAGAAACAAAGGTTGGCAGCATTTAGCCTCAAGGGCAACGTCGGAGGATGGTATAGGCTCCAGTTTACACCAGAACAGTGGATGGCGCTCACTTGGGAGGATTTTCTCTATTTTTTTAATGAGCAGTATATATCTTCTG
>NC_033795.1:60274734-60291966 GCF_001876935.1 Asparagus officinalis
GGGAAAGAGGCAAAACTATCCCGACTGGAGCAGGGAGACATATCGATGGCAGAATATGAGAGCAAATTCATGAGCTTACTTAGATTTATAGGTATGTGGCAGACAGGGGAGTGTCAGGCTTAGATGTTTTTTATGGCACTTTCCCCAATCATTCATCGCTACCTATTATCATGTCGTTATCATTCTGTGTGAGAGGTGGCCAACACCGCTATCTTCCAGGAGGCTGAGACCGCTATGTTTCAAAAGAGCAAAGAGGGAAGTTCTAAATCAGGACAGTCTGAGGAGAAATGCAAGGGCAAGAGATCATTTGTAGGACCTGGAATACCTCAGCAGCAGAGTGGGCCTCGTCCGAGTGGTCTGCAGCAGCAGCAGTAGCAAGGTACTCATCAAAAAGGACAGCATGATCAGAAATCGCCAAAGCAGCACAAGTTTTAAGGAAATTGCTACAATTGCAACAAGTATGGATATCTGGCTAGGGACTGCCGCAACGCATCGGCAGGAGGACAGCAGGGTAAAGGTCAAGGTCAGCAGCAGGGTTGTGGTCATGGTCAATAACAGAGAATTGAGTCAGAACCGATAGTCTAGAGGATAGAGGGCCAAGTGCATGCTATTCAGAAGGTACCTCAGAGACAGATGGTTCTGTATGCATCAGAACCTGCAGCATAGTAGTTTGTAGCTTCCGGCAGAGTTTATACAGTTGTACCACATGATCATGGTGTGAGCGGGGCCGTGGTGGAAGGGACGTTCTTTGTGAACTGTAGCTTCCGGCAGAGTTTATACAGTTGTACCACATGATCATGGTGTGAGCGGGGCCGTGGTGGAAGGTACGTTCTTTGTGAACTCCTTCCTAGCCTGGATTCTTTTTGATTCAGAAGCTTCACATTCCTTTATATCTCTTGCATTTATTGATAGGCTTCAACTAGTTGCACATCCCCTAGACATCCCTTTGTTAGTTTTTACTTCTTTAGGTGATGTATCCCTATTAGAGAGTATATGTAGGAGATATGTAGTCAGCCTAGACGAGTCTGAGTTCATAGTTGATTTGATTGTCTTGCACATGTCTGAGTTTGATATGATTCTTGGTAAGGATTTGTTATCTTCCTACCATGTCAGTATCGACTGTTTTGTAAAAACAATCAGTTTGAGAGCATCCGATGGGACTGAGTTGGTTGTAGCAACCTCACATGGGAACCAGTTTGTAGGGTCATTTCTGGCATACATTGAGGAGGTGTTGCAACGGGATCAGAGTACCGTTTTGTACGAAACCAGAGTAGTCTCAGAGTATCAGGATAACTTTCGGGACATACTTGGATTATCTCCAGTGAGAGAGGTTGAGTTTTGCATAGAGTTGCAGCTAAGCACTGCACCGATATCCCGTGCACCTTGTCGTATGACACCTGCTAAGATGAGGGAGTTACAGACTTAGTTAAAAGAGCTCATTGCTCAGAGATTTATTCATCAGAGTCATTCTTCGTGGGAGCATCGGTCCCATTCGTGAAGAAGAAGGACGACAACCTTCGTTTGTGTATCGATTATCGTGAGTTGAATAAGGTCACTATCCGAAATAGGTATCCGTTACCGAGAATTAATGACTTATTCGACCAATTATAAAGAGTGTAGTGTTTCTCAAAGATTGACATTCGATTTGATTATCACCAGTTACGCGTTCGGGAATTCCCAAGGCTGCATTTTTGACTCGGTATGGGTCCTTTGAATTTCTTGTCCTGACATTTGGGCTAACTAATGTAGCCACGATATTCATGGATTTTATGAACCAGGTTTTCCGTCCGTATGTGGACACGGTTTGTGATTGTTTTCATCGACAACATTCTCATCTACACGAGGTCAGAGGCCGAGCATGAGCAACATATTCGTTTGGCATTACAGACGTTGCGAGAGCACCAGTTGTATGCGAAGTTTAGCAAATACGAGTTTTGGCTTTCAGAGGTTAGATTTTTAGGTCACGTCATTAGCAAGGAGGGTATTGCAGTTGATCCAACTAAAATTAAGGCAGTTCTAGATTGGGAGCCACCGAAAACAATTACAGATATTGGTAGCTTCTTGGGACTTTTCGGTTATTATAGGAAATTTATTTAGGACTTCTCTAAGATTGCTACCCCACTAACACACCTTACAAAGAAGTGTGTTCAGTTTGTTTGGTGGCCAAAGTGTCAGAATGCCTTTGAGACTCTAAAGGCCAAGTTGACTACAGCGCTAGTGTTGATTATTCCAAGAAGTGACAAGACCTTTGTTGTCTACATGAATGCATCATTATCGGGACTAAGAGGTGTTTTGATGTAGATTTAGAGAGTGGTTGCTTATATCTCATGGAAGTTGAGGGCTCATAAGGAGAATTATCTCAGTCACGACTTAGAGTTGGTAGTAGTGGCCTACGCACTTAAAACGTGGAGACATTATCTTTATGGGCTTCAGTTTGAGCTGTATACAGATCATTAGAGCCTATAATACCTCTTTCTTAGAAAGAACTCAACCAGAAGCAAAGGCAATGGGTCGAGTTCATTAAGTATTACGAGTTCGTGCTTCAGTACCATCTGGAGAAGGCAAACATCATAGCTGATGCTTTGAGCAGGAAGCGTCTTCACAAACTTGCAGCTTTAAGATGCTCGTTGTACTGAGACATTCTTACCCTCAGTCGGTTTGACTTTAGGCCAGAAATTTTCAGATGCAGTGCATTTTTTAGGGTGTTAGCAGTATAACCACCATGGGTTGAAAGAATGGCCAGTGCTCAATTGGAGGATTCTTGGATTCAAACCCAGAAAGAGGAAATTTCAAAAGAGCCCAAGACAGATTAGACCATCGGATCAGATGGAGGCCTTCGAATGAAAGGCCGGTTAGTAGTGTCAGATAATCCGCAGTTGAAGAAGGATTTGTTTGATGAGGCACACCGTACCAAGTACACGATACATCGAGGTACGATAAAAATGTATAAGGACTTGAAGAGACATTTTTGGTGGAACGATATGCGTAGGGATGTTGCGGAGTATGTATCTAAATGCTTGTCAACAGGTGAAGGCAAAACATTAGAGACCGGCCGGTACCCTACAGCCCTTACCCATTCCTGAATGGAAGTGAATAGATATTTCAATGAATTTCATTGTGGGATTGCCGAGGTCTAACAAAGGAAATGATTCCATGTAGGTGATTGTCGATCGACTGACGAAGTCGGCGTACTTCTTGCCAGTAAAGACAACTTATACTGCAGAAACTTATGCAAGGATTTTCATTCGGGAGATTGTAAGATTGCATGGAGTTCTAGAGATGGTTGTATCGGATCGTGGCTCAGTATTCACATCACATTTTTGGAAGAGTTTTCAGAATTCTTTTGGCAGTCAACTAGCTTATAGTAGTATTTTCCACCCGTAGACAGATGGTCAAACAGAGAGAGTCAACCAAATATTGGAGGACATGCATCAGCCATGTGTGTTAGATTTCCAATGTAGTTGGGAAGATCATATACCACTGATTGAGTTTGCCTACAACAATAGTTATCAATCGACTATAGGTATGGCTCCATATGAGGCATTGTATGGGAGGCCCTGTAGATCTCCGCTTTGTTGGGCAGAGGAGGAGGATAGTTTACTGCTTGGGCCAAATCTTGTTAGACATACTTCAGAACAGATAGCGTTAATTCGGAAGTGTATTCTTGCAGCCCAGAGTCTGCAAAAGAGTTACATAGATTAAAGGCGACGACCCTTAGAATTTTATGTTGGAGACTATGTCTTATTGAAGGTATCATCGATGAAAGGTGTCAAACGGTTTGGTAGATGGGGAAAGCTTGCCCTGAGATATATCGATCCGTTTAGAATTATAAACCGTGTTAGAGCTATCTCGTACTGATTAGACCTTCCACCATCGATGTCGGGTGTGCATGATGTCTTTCATGTCTCGATGCTCAAAAAATATTTACGAGATGAAGAACAACAAAGAGTGTTTGATGCGCCAGATTTAGAGCTTCAGGCAGATTTAACCACAATTGAGACCCCAGTCCGCATTCTTGCCAGGGAGAACAAGAAACTCCGAAATAAGGTAATTTCATTAGGAAAAGTCCAGTGGAATAGGAAAGGAGCTGAGGAAGCTTCCTGGGAGCACGGGGATGATATGCGTCGTGACTATCCACACATGTTTGAGTAGGTACATTATTAGTTATAATATGTTGGTGTTTATCTATCTATATAGCTGCATTTACACTTCGTACTAGAATGTGGATATTAATACTTAGCACCTAATTATTCGAAACATATGGTATATATATGGTTTTGATGCTCAATATCAAACAAAATAATCCAGAAGTGGATGGTTATGGGGTGATGAAGTATGATGGAGGGCCCGCTCCCTTCTTCGACTTTATGTCTGGTTCTTGAACGAGGGCTTGATGTCCACACTGCACAGACAAGAAGAACCCGTGAGGGGGTAGGGATCGGTTCCCCCGTAGTTCCTCTGACGATCAAGTTAATGAAACTCGAGTGGGAAAGGGGAAGGTCAAGAATCGATGTGGTTCTTAAGGTGGCAATGTGCATGCCTAGAGAGATCTACCCGAGCTCCTCTGTGTTGATCATGAACCGTGTGTTCTTTTTCTCTGTCCATTAGAGATGATCCCCTCTTCTGGTTTGGATCAGATAGGTTATCTATAGCCTAGCTTAGGGAAGCGGTGTTGGAGTGCAGGCTAAGAGCCGAGTCATCCCTCACTTTACAGGTGTCGGCTGGTGACTGGAGGGGAAGTCACTTCAGCTCTGTAGAGCATGTATCCGTATTTTTGGGAAGCGATTGAAAGCATGACAGAAGACATGCTAGCATGCTGAATCATCCCTCGCCTTACACGTGTCGGCTAGTGACTGGAGGGGAAGTCACTTCATTATGGGAGAATGTGTCTCCGCATTTTCTGGGAAGTGATTGAGCTGACAAGTTATTGAGACCTTATCAGGCCAAAGTCTGGATAAGGCTTGTCCGAGGTAGACTGAGATGTTGACATATGCTTTGAGATAGAGGCTTGGGGCTGGGGCTGAGTTCTTATTCTAATCGACAGCAGGGAATGTCCCTCTAATCATTTCTGAGAAATGCCCAGTGAGTGGTCGAGTGCCCTAAGTAGGGTCATCCTCGATGATAGGGTCGACCGACACCACCTTTCGCATCGACTCAGGAGTGTCGGCCAGTCCGACTAGTTGGAATGTCGTCTTGTCTCAGCTAGTAACCGTCTCTCGAGTTGATATAAAGATGTCGACCCGTATGGGAGGTTAGGATCTCTCGTGCCGACCAATATCACCTTTTGTGTCGACACCAGAGAGTCGGCTTGATGAGTCGGTGGGGCCGAGGCCTCTGTGATTATGCTTTGGGTTTATCCCTGATAAGGTACCAAGATCTCGTAATTAGCTATGGTGGTCGAGTTGCACTGGAGGATTCGATCATATGTCGTGCCTTGGGCTTACCTTGATAAAGAGCCAAGGGCTTGTTATCCAACTGAGGATTCGAATGCCTAGAACTCTTGAGAGTTGACTAGGTCTTTCCTTCCCCTAAGGTGGAGAGAAAACTATGGGAGTTAGCCAAATGGTTGAGTTTGTTTTGCTAGGACCCTTATCGTATCATTTTGTAAATATCTGTATCTTGGGTGAGTGAACACCATAACAGCTAGCTCCTTTCACTTAGAGTCGGCTTTCAGTTGACTCCGAGAGAAATAAGATATGCTCAGATCAATACAGGCCTGCTGAGGATGAGAAACTGAGAAGTCTCTGTCTTAGAGACATGGCTTGTCATTATTGGCCACCATTGTTAGCTCCGCTATTCATGGTTGACGTCATCAAAGATTTAAACCGTCTTTTTAGGAGATGAAGTGTCATGGATAGAAAGGAAGATCTTCCACTTTTCGAGCATTGGGATGTGGGGCATTAAATGAGCGTAGCGCTTCATGTTTTGAGCGAACCGCTTTTGATTCCGAAGTGGATCTGGCCTGGTCGCTTAGGAAATCACCGCGTCCTTTGAAATCCCTGTATACTCTTCCTTGAAAGCTTATAAATAGCTTCTTGATGCTAATATATTTCTTTTACAAATCTTTGCTCTGAAAAATTCCTGATATTCCTCTAAGCTTTCTTAAGTAAAAGTCTTCCATGGCCTCTCAAGTTTCAAACTCTGGCCGTAACGAGGAGAGTCTTACTATTCTTCTACTTATCCACTCAAAGGTTCATATGGACAATCTGGTAGGGTTGTATGATCAATACAATATCCCTCGGACTCTCACATTAGCAGCGCCAGAGATGAGCGAGCTAGTGTATTACCATAGTGAGAGTCAAGTACCGTTGTACTTGGCCCACTCAGAGCATGGTTTACGGCTGCCCTTACACCCTTTCATTAAGGTGGTGCACGCTGCTATAGGAGCTTCCCCTTTCCAATTCTATCCGAACGCAGTGGGGGTTCTGGTGGCTTTCGTCATTATTTGACACCGTGTTGGAGTCCAACCAAGCTTGAGATTGCTTGGGCATTTGATCGGCGTGGGGTTAGCTGAGAAGGACCCGCATTACTCTTTCCACTATCATGGTGAGTTCCAGCTTGTTTTTTATTCTTTGGAGTTGGATGAGAACTGAAGGAGGC
Organism: Asparagus officinalis; assembly: GCF_001876935.1. NCBI lineage: Eukaryota > Viridiplantae > Streptophyta > Magnoliopsida > Asparagales > Asparagaceae > Asparagus > Asparagus officinalis. The sequence goes on from NC_033795.1 coordinate 60,281,335, forward strand.
GATTCGTGTGGGTCTATAGTGGCGATAGCGTCTTCGCCTGCTCGTGCTGGCCGGAGGTGAATAAATATGCTTTGAGGCCAGTCATCCATAGTGATTCCGAGATGATGGATCTGTAAAAAGTTCGTTCTTATGTCGAGCCATGAAAGAGCGATGCTCTGTTTGGTGATATGTCTCTCCAAATGGAGGGCATATCCATGATCTTATCTTTCACTGGCTTCCAGGCAAGGACGAGTCTCATTCCTCTGTTAGCAAAAAATCATAAGAGGAATATAGTGATCGAGGGGATGAGCTTCACTGCTAGGCCCCATAAGAAGCCGAGGAGGGCTTTCAGTGCTGAGGAGGTGGCTATCTTGATGCCTCAAGCAGCTAACATTGTCTTTGAATTGAGGGGAAGAACAAGGGTTGAGAGGCGGCGCTCAATCGGACCGGTTGTGAGATCCTAACTAGTTGGGATGGGTCCGCTGATAACTCAGCTTAACCGCTTGGAAAATGTGAGGCGGATAGAAGAGTCTTCTCCAAGCAGGGAAACAATGGCCTTAGCGGTCGAAGAGGATATTGTCGGCCCCAGTACTATTCTTGAGGCATCTCTTTGTCCTGGCAAAGAGCTAATTAGGGTGGACGACGGTGTCGAGGGGAGAACTGAAACTCCATCAGAACAGATAGAGAATAGTGCTGATGGGAGAATTTTGGAGGATATGCCAAGTGTTGGCATACACTAAGCTCTTCAAGCTTGTTTAGCTCGAGGGACTTCTGTAAAACCCTGATAATTTTTGAATGATATATTAATATGAGATTAATTATGATATATGGATATTTAGTATGATAAATATCATTAAATGGTATATGAGTATAATACCATGTGTTTGAGTATGAACGAGTTCACACATGAGAGAGAAAAGAGTCAAAACATGCACAATGACCAAACTCATGAAAAACTGGAAAATCCCAGTCCAGTCGATCGTCGCGGTCGACCGTAGCCCGATCGACTGCCACGGTCGATCGCGAAACCTGCAGAGTGTTTTTTCTCCTATTTTGAGTTGGTTTCGAATTTCTAAACCCATATTCGTTTTCCCAGATATATATATGAGTTTTTCACGTTTTTCTTAGTTTTCCTAAGAACCCTAACAGCCACCAAAACCCCCAAACCCTAGTTTGATTTCTTGGAGAAGATTAGAGGCTTTCGAGCGGGATTTTCTCGGTTTTTGGCTTTTAAAGTGGAGATCTCTTTCAACCTTGCTTCTAAAACGTTTTTCAACAATCTCATGCGAGTATCATCTCTGCTAATCCCCCTTCCAATTTTTAAAACATTTTTAAAGAGATTTAAACATGTTTTATAGAGCCTAAACGACTAGATTATGAATAAAAGATAATTCGTTTGTATTATATGTATAAAGATTAGGTCTTTTCATGCTAAAAAGGTTGGGAATGAGTTTTACACATGTATTTCAAATCTGAAGATGATTTTAAAATATGGTTAATCTAAAGAAAGAAGTTTGATTTATCGTTTTGAGCTTTTATGCATGTTTTAGAGTTTTGAATATAAATATAATGCATAAAATCATGGTTATATATGTTGATTTTGTTTTCAGATATTTCTATCTACTGTAACATGCTTGTATGCAAGATTGATGAAGTTTTTACCATGTTTAAATCATAAAAACACGATGTGAACACGACACATATTAAATCTAAGAAGCTGGAAATCTGGGTCACGGTCGACCGTCACGGTCGACCATGTGTGTCCACGGTCGACCGCCACGGTCGACCGCGTGCAGGACAGAGACTTAGGTAGTCTCTGGAGCCCGTCGCGGTCGACCGCTACGGTCGACTGTCAGTCTGATGATGGCCGTGCATATTTCATTTGGATTTTTATTTGGTTTTAAAGCGATTCTCTCGACTTTGTGCTGATAGACTACAATGTTAAGAGTTGTTGAACACCTGGGATAATGGTGAACTTCAGATGTGGACACGCACACCGAGAATTGTGCATGTATGCTTAGATTATGTTAGATTAACACACTTTTGACACAAATTAAACTGATAAACACATATGAATAGTGTTGTTCTATATGTACTCGAAAATAGGGAGATGAAACCTATTTGCCGCAGAACGATTGAGTAAGAGTATTAAAATAGTATCGTTATTACATGTATCCAGAATAGGGAGATGATAAACCCTATTGTCGCAGAGCGATTGAGTAAGAACACTACAAGAGTATCCTATAATACAAGATGATGCACACATAGGTATTTGATCAGTTGTAAGTTTTACTTCTATGATAGATTACCCGCGAGTAGGGTATTTCTTTTGAGATTTTGGCACACCCGTTATGGACGGTAGTTATATTCGTTTTGGTTTGGTTGACATTCTCTTATATTAGAGCAGGCTACTCGGATATAATTCGAGATGATGTATTTATTCTTTATGTTGGAGATTTGAGTATGTTTCCTTGACGATTTGTTTTTCATAGAGAGCTATATGAATGATTTGATATATATAAGTATTGACTCTATTTTCTTATATACTCCTACCCTTTCCCCTGGGGAGAAGTAGTGATGATCTCACTAGTGTTTTGACGCTCGTTGTTTCTCCTCTTTCAGGCAGCGAGTCCGGCGCACGGAGAGTCGCAAGTTGATGAGACTTCTTAGTTGTCCATTTAGCTACTTATTATATGTTGGCCTTCTTGTTTTGATGATGTTTAACAAACAATTTACTTCTAATGTTGTTTGTCTAGTGTTTGTACATTCTTATATATTGTAGACAAACAACGTAGATGGAGGATGGATGGAATATATGCTACAAAGATAATATCCAAAGGAGGAGGAGGCCAAGAGATGAAGCAACGTTAATTCAAGAACGACAAACTCATATAAAAGCTTCATCCGATTCAAGCTAATCAAAGCTCAAGTATTGCTTTAAATATGAGGATATTAGCTTTCCTTTATGTTTCTCTCTAGTGCTAGATTGTAGGCAAAGAGTCACTATGTTTACATGAAGCTATTGGGACTTACACACATGTTTTCTTTCTTAAACTTTTAAGCCGTTTTCACAAAACCTTATTTTTCACAAATACGAGAACCTATCTGCAAAATTCTTTCTTCAAACAGTTTGTTTTTAGTATCAAAAACATTTTACAAAGTTTCAGATTTTTCAGAGGTCAAATAAATATTTTACAAATATTTTAACTTGGTCAAAAACATGTTTTCCAGCATATGTCAGAAAGCGGTCGACCGGATCGGTCGACCGCACATATCATCTTTTCTTACTGGTTTCCAGAGAGGTCGTCGGTCGACCGGGACGGTCGACCGAATTCTCGATTTTTATATCGGTCGACCGATCCGGTCGACCGACCAGTGTTTCTGCTGGTTTTCTGATTTTTCTGAAGCAGCTCACGGTCGACCGAAATTTTCGGTCGGTCGACCGACGTGTTTTTCGGTCGACCGAACGATATTTCGGCCGACCGCTTTTGTTTTCTTCAGTCAACACGAGATTTCTTTTTAAACGGTCTTTTATTTTCGATTGTTGTGCTTTCACTCTTTCGTGCTTGGCTCAGTCTGAGCTAAGACTCTGTAAAGGGGATTATCTTCCTAAATAGGAAGATTGGGTTTGGTTTTAAAATTGTTTTAATCTATTCTATAAAAACCCTACAGCTGCTTCTTCTTCTTCCTTGAGCCAAACGTTTGAAAACCAGAGAGAGTATTTTCTGTTTCTGCTGAGAAAATTTTCAAATCAGTCCTGCTTTCTTCTCTGTGGTTTTGTGTGAGCTCACCTCCCAGCTTCAGAAATTTGTTCTCTTTGCCATAGGAGCTTTGTAAGAGAGAGTTCTACATCTGTTATCTTGTGCTGTGTAGTTGAGATCTTGAGTAAGATCTACTGTGAGGGAGTGATCTGTTGAGATCAAACTGTGTAGTGAGAGAGATCGTGTGGGATCGCTGTGTAGACGAAGTTCCGGCTTCCAAACCGGCTGTGTAGTGGATTTCTCCTCGAGAGTGGGGAGCGGGGACGTAGGCCAGAGGGCCGAACCTCGTTAACACATCGCGCGTCAAGGATAACGATTCCTAACCCTCTCTTATTTACCTTGTTTGCATCTATTTACTGTGAATTGATTGTTGTGTGTTTTTAATTTGCATATTAGAGCCTTTTGACCCTAATCACCCCCCCTCTAGGGTCCAACAATTGGTATCAGAGCTTGGTCTCTATATTAATTTTTGGTTTAATCACCTTAGAGTAAAGATCTTATGGAGGCTTCTTTGAATATGCATATGTTAGAAGGACAATCCACAACTAGGCCACCTCTCTTCACCGGGAGCAATTTTGCTTATTGGAAGGCTAGGATGAGAATTTATCTTCGTTGTATTGACCTTGACATCCTAGGGCTTATTGAAAAGAAATATGTAGAGAAATCCAAAGTTGAGAACATGTCCGATGGTGAAAGGCACCTTGCCAATCTCAATGCTAAGGCTATGAACGCCTTAATTTGTGGTCTTTCCCCTAATGAATACAATAGAGTCTCCACGTGTGCAACCGCATACGAAATTTGGGAAAAATTATGTGTCACACATGAGGGAACACCCCAAGTTAAGGAGTCTAAGATTAGTGGACTTATGCATGATTATGAGCTATTCAAAATGCTTCCAAATGAATCCATTGATGCTATGTTTTCCCGTTTTACTAATATCATCAATGAATTACATGGTTTAGATAAGCAACTATCTATTCAAGAGATGAACTACAAGATACTTCGTTCCTTAACTCCGGCATGGGAGCCCAAGGCTACGGCCATCGAGGAGGCTCATGACCTCACTACATTAGCTCTTGATAGTCTTATCGGAAAGCTCAAAGTGCATGAAAAGAAGCTCAAAGGGAAGGAGAAGGAGGAAGTGCCATCACGTGAAGTTGAGGAACCATCACCAAAGTTGAAGACTATAGCTCTCAAAGGAGCTAGTGACAACTCATCTTCGTCATCGGAGAGTGAAGTAGATTTTTCTAGAGAAGTGGCTCATCTCTCTAGAAGAATCTCTAGACTTATAAAAATGAACAAAAAATTCAATCCCCGATCTAATAACAAGTTTTCATCTCGTGTAGGAAAATGTTTTGAGTGCAATGAACCGGGTCACATCGCTAAGGATTGCCCCAAGCTCAAGGAGAAGTACATGAAGTACAAGAAGAAGAAGGCTATGTATGCCGGATGGGAAGAATCCGAACCAAGTGATTCGGATAGCGATGAGGAGGGAGCCAAACTTGCCCTTCATGACCCAAATGTTTGTTTCATGGCAAATGAACATGAGGTAATATCCGAGGCCGAAAGTGAATCTTTCTATATGCAATGTGATATAGCTATGGCATTAGAGGAGTTGAACTTTGAATTTAAACGAATGTCTAAAGAATACTCCTCTTTCAAAAAGTTGCATGTCTCTTGTGATATTAAGCTTGAACAACTAACAACCTCTCTTGCTCTAAAAGATGAATTGCTAGGAGATCTCGATTTCGAAAATAAACAATTAAGATCAAAAATTGAAAGATTAGAAATTGAAGGTTGTAGGACTAGACCCACTCATGTCTATGCCAATCACCATGGTAGAAATAGGTCTTATGGCTCTCACACTCGTGCATACAAAAGAAACTTTGTATGTACTTATTGCATGAGACATGGACACATTTCTACTCATTGTAGAGTTAAAGACAATGAAGATTTTTATGGTTTAATATGGGTACCCAAAGGCACCAAAACTACTAACCACCAAGGACCCAAGACATGGGTACCTAAAGCTACAACACCTTCGTCTTCTTCTTTTGTAGGGGACGTCACGGCAACGACGTAAGGAAATGTGGTACCTTGATAGTGGTTGCTCACATCATATGACGGGCAACAAAGAGTTATTTGCAACCCTATCAAGGATTGAAGGAGGCAACGTCTCCTTCGGTGGTGGTGAGAAAGGTAAAATCATTGGTATAGGTTCTATTGGTAAGAAACCCTCACCCATTATTGAAGATGTCTATTTAGTAAGTGGTTTGAATCATAATCTTCTTAGTATTAGTCAACTAAGTGACAAAGGTTTCGATATTTCTTTTAAACCGGATAAATGCATCATTAGTATGAATGGAGAAATTGTTTTTGTTGCATATCGCAAGTCTAATGTTTATATCTTTGAGATGAATGAGTTATTGAATCAAGATGTGAAGTGTCTTGCGGCCATTGATGAAAACCCTTGGATTTGGCACAAGAGACTTGGACATGCAAATATGGAGTTGATATCAAAATTGTCTAAGAAGAATCTTGTGAAAGGGCTACCTAACTTGCACTTCATAAAAGATACAATTTGTGAGGATTGTGCCAAAGGTAAACAAACAAAATCCTCTTTCAAATCCATCCATGAGGTATCAACTTCTAAACCTTTGCAACTATTACATCTTGATTTATTTGGTCCTATGCGTGTCACTTCTCTTGGAGGAAAACACTATGTTTTTGTGATTATTGATGATTTTTCTCGTTTTACATGGACAATTTTTCTTGCAAAGAAAAATGATTGTTTTGAAGAATTTGCTAATCATATTAAGAGAATTGAAAATGAAAAAGAGTTGAAAGTTGTTAAAATTAGAAGTGATCATGGTGGTGAATTTCAAAATGAATTCTTCTATGATTTTTGTGCTCATCATGGTATAACTCATATGTTTTCCGCTCCGAGAACACCACAACAAAATGGTGTTGTTGAAAGGAAAAATCGCACCATACAAGAGATGGCACGCACTATGTTAAACTCTTTTGATTTACCAAAATATTTTTGGGCGGAAGCCGTTAATACGGCATGCCATGTTTTGAATCGAGTTTTGATTAGACCAAAGCTTAAGAAAACTCCTTATGAACTTTATTATGGGAAAACTCCTTTCATTGGCTATTTTCGTGTTTTTGGTTGCAAATGTTTCATTTTAAATACGAAAGACCACCATGATAAATTTGATTCCAAAATTGATGTTGGTATTTTCTTGGGATATGCACCTCGAAGTAAGGCTTATAGGGTCTTCAATAAACGAAGCCTCGTTGTTGAAGAATCTATAAACGTTACTTTTGATGAGACTAATGTTTGCTCTCGAGTTATTTTGCCTAGAAAAGATGATGATGAGGATATTGAGGGAGGATTGGACTTCTTGCAAATAAATGACACTCCCTCCATAGAAGCTCATAAAGATATAGATAGCTCTCAAGATCAAGTTGAACCTCGAAAAGCTTGGAAATTCACATCAAATCATCCAAAGGAGCAAATCATTGGGAGTCCTTCAAAAGGAGTTATTACTCGCTCAAAAGCCTTGAGTGAGTGTGGTAACATTGCATTCTTATCTCACATAGAACCTAAAAGAATTAATGATGCTTTAAATGATGAATTTTGGGTTTTAGCTATGCATGAAGAATTAAACAATTTTCAAAGAAATGAAGTTTGGAAGTTAGTTCCTAGACCAAATAATGCTAGTGTTATTGGTACAAAATGGGTTTTTAGAAACAAACTTGATGAACATGGCATTGTTACTAGGAATAAAGCTCGTTTGGTTGCCCAAGGATACAATCAAGAGGAGGGCATAGACTATGATGAAACCTTTGCACCGGTTGCAAGGTTGGAATCTATTAGGATGTTTTTGGCATTTGCTAGTTTCAAAAATTTTAAACTCTTTCAAATGGATGTTAAAAGTGCCTTCTTAAATGGTTTTATAGAAGAGGAAGTGTATGTTGAGCAACCCCCCGGTTTTATTGATCATGATTTTCCAAACCATGTTTACCGGGTACACAAAGCTTTATATGGGTTGAAACAAGCTCCTAGAGCTTGGTATGCTCGCCTCTCTAGTTTTCTTGTTGAAAATGGTTTTTCAAAAGGAACAATTGATAACACTCTTTTTGTAAGAAAAAGGAAAAATGATTTCATTTTAGTTCAAATATATGTGGATGACATTATTTTCGGTGCTACTAATGAATCCTTGTGCAAGGAATTTTCTAAAGTTATGCAGGATCACTTTGAGATGAGTATGATGGGAGAGCTTACATTCTTTCTCGGGCTCCAAGTCAAGCAAACTAAGGATGGGATCTTCATTTCACAAAGCAAGTATGCAAAGGAATTGGTGAAGAAATTCAAGTTGGAGAATTCCAAGCATGCGCCTACTCCCATGAGTACTAGTGTTAAGCTTGATGCGGATGAGAGTGGTGAAGATGTGGACCAAAAACTATACCGAGGTATGATAGGTAGTCTTCTTTATCTCACCGCTAGTAGACCCGATATCATGTTTAGTGTGTGTGCATGTGCACGTTTTCAAGCATCTCCTAAAGCATCTCATTTAATTGCCGTTAAAAGAATCATTAAATATGTTAATGGTACTTTTAATCTTGGCTTGTTTTATCCCAGAAGCACTTCTTTTGATTTATATGGTTTTTGTGATGCCGACTTTGCCGGATGTAAGGTAGATCGCAAGAGTACTAGTGGAACATGCCAATTCTTAGGAAATTCCCTTGTTTCTTGGGCTTCCAAGAAACAAAATTGTGTTGCATTGTCCACTACGGAAGCGGAATACATTGCCGCCGGCTTATGTTGTGCTCAAGTTTTATGGATGAAACAAAGTCTAGTTGACTATGATTTGCATTTCCAAAATATTAAAATCTTTTGTGATAACACAAGTGCTATAAATATTTCCAAAAATTCGGTTTTGCATTCTAGAACTAAGCATATTGACGTGCGCCATCATTTCTTACGCGATCATGTAGAGAGACAAGATGTATCCCTAGTATTTGTTGACACAAAATCTCAACTAGCGGATATATTTACTAAGCCTCTTGGAGAGGATGATTTTTGTCGCATAAGAAATGGTTTGGGCTTATGCACTATGTGAAAGTTCTACATTGCTTGCTTGACTAGTTGTATTTTGCATTTAGTATTTCTCTTTACCCCATTTTTTATGGTGACAAAGGGGGAGAGAAATCTCCTCATTTGTTGCATATATTTAGGGGGAGCTCATAGATAGGGGGAGCACCTATCTATAAGCTATCTTATTTTTGCTCTTATATAATGGTTGGTTGTCATCATCAAAAAGGGGGAGATTGTTAGCCCTTATGTTTTGATGATGTTCTTACAACCACCATTATCGGTACTAATGGCTTATTGAGTATAAATATAGTAAATTCATTTGTCAAGCTCGTTAGTGCCATTAATGGAGGATGGATGGAATATATGCTACAACGAAGATATCCAAAGGAGGAGGAGGCCAAGAGATGAAGCAACGTTATTTCAAGAACGACAAATTCAACTAAAAGCTTCATCCGATTCAAGCTATATCAAAGCTCAAGTATATTGCTCTCTATATGAGGATATTAGCTTTCTTTTGTTTTTCTCTCTAGTGCTAGAATGTAGGCAAAGAGTTACTGAGTTTACTTGAAGCTATTGGGAATCACACACACGTTTTTAAACTTGTGCTTTTAAGCGTTTCTTCACAAAATACTATTTTTCACAAGTATGAGTACCTATCTGCAAAATTCTTTTTCCAAACAGTTTGTTTTTAGTATTAAAAACATTTTACAAAGTTTCAGAATTTTCAGAGGTCAAATGAATATTTTGCAAATATTTCAAGTTGGTCAAAAATCTGTTTTCTGGAAAATATCAGAAATCGGTCGACCGGCCCGGTCGCCCGATCCTATGACCTTTCCTTAGTATCTTTCCAGATTGTCGTCGGTCGACCGATACGGTCGACCGAATTTCTCAACCCTTAATCGGTCGACCGTGCCGGTCGACCGATGAGTCTCTGGATGTTTTGTCAAAACTCCTTAGCTGCTGGCGGTCGACCGATTTTTTCGGTCGGTCGACCGAAGGTATTTTTCGGTCGACCGATATTTTCTTCGGTCAACCGATTTTTGCCTCTGTTCAGCCGCGACTTTTTTAAAACGGTCGTTTGCCTCGAACCCTGTGCTTTCACTTGTTAGTGATTGGCACAGTCTGTGATGAGGGTCTGAAGAAGAGATTATTATCTCATTTGGGTAGATTTGTTTTTGTTTTAAAATGATTTAAACTCTCCTATAAAATCCCCAGACCTCTTCTTCTTCCTCTAAGCCCTAACGTTTGAAAACCAGAGAGCTTTTTCTGTTTCCTGAGAAAATTTTCAAAACTCTGTTTTTCTCTCTGTTTCAAGTGTGATTCACCTCCCAGCTTCAGTATACCTTCTCTTTGCTATAGGGGCTGTGTAAAGAGAGGTTCTTTCACTGTTTCTTCTGCTGTGTGAGTGAGATCTGTTGAGATCAACTGTGAGGGAGAGTGATCTGTGAGATCAAACTGTGTAGTGAGAGAGAGATCTTGTGGGATCGCTGTGTAGACGAAGTTCCGGCTTCCAAACCGGATGTGTTAGTGGATTTCTCCTCGAGAGTGGGGAGCGGGGACGTAGGTCAGCGGGCCGAACCTCGTTAACACATCGCGCGTCAAGGATAACGATTCCTAACTCTATCTCTTTCTATTTGATTGCACTTCTGTTTTGTGGTTTGCTTGTGCTGAGTTTTAAATTGCATATTAGAGCCTCTTGACCCTAATCACCCCCCCTCTAGGGTCCAACAATTACAATTTGACGGCTTTCAGAAGACTATAATTTGAAGACTTTCACATAGATCAATG
>NC_033795.1:60292966-60304615 GCF_001876935.1 Asparagus officinalis
CTTTCGGTCGTACTCGACCAGTAACATTCCGGTCGACGGAAAATTGTTAAAGCCATCTATAGAGGAAGACTACCGTCGGCGACGTACGCGATCCGAAATCTGATATGGGTAAATGACAGGTTTGTCAGTTTTGAAAAATTCGTCAAAATTATCAATTCATATCCAAAAATAGTGATAACTTTGGGGAAAGTTTATTAAATGAATGAAATGAACTATGTTGAAAAGGAATTTTTGGAAAAAACAATTTCTTTGTGAAAACTACCTGTTTTTTTGAAACATGATTAGAAAACCTGTATTTTTATGAAAGTGAAAGTTTGATATAAGGGACTTGTAAATATTCATCATAAATATTGGGCATGATATTGTATGTATAACTAATCAGGTATGAGAGAGCTGTATAATAAGACGATAAAGAATATTTTGACAACGTTTCATGAAAAATCATTTAGTATGATAGGGGAAAGCGGCACAAAAAATCGTGATGAAAGTGTATATATATGAGGCTTAAGATATAATCATACTATATAATGTAGTAATACAAACCATATACTAGGAATCAAGCAAATGAACTTGAATCTTTAACGCTTGATTACCGTGTGTTGGAAATACCCTGAAGAGAGAAACATAAACACAAAACACTGGGAAGCTTATTAGTAATAAATTGTTTGTCAAATCATCATCAAAACTATATGGTCAACAGATGCGACCGCGGAGCCGGCATCCGATTCTTCATCTTATGAAGGTAACCTTGTTCGAATCCTACCATAAGTCGCTCGTTTGATGGTTCTAGATTGTAGATGGGTTATACGCCAAGGAGCTTTCAGAATCGACTTGAGATTATCCCGTGCTGATGTCCCTTTGCTGGTCATATTAGTGGTGACCCTCGGAAATTCTTCGTCTTCAACCATCGTTCTTTTTCGTCGGAAACGCCTAGGCCTTGGTTTTGGCATTTCAGTACTGAGCCTTTCAAAGACCGAAATTCTCTCGGGGACTGTATTGGTGCAGTTTCACTCCGACAATACTGCCCGAAAGAGTTTGGAACAGGGGCATTGAGTCTTTAATTCTCGAGGACTCCTTTTCCTGGTTTAACTCGTACCCCCAACACGATAATACAACTTGTCTGCTTGAAGATCGGAGTAACCCATCGCGTGTTGGCACGACTTCTCAGGTATAACGCTATCATCATCAGACAATAATGTTTTCTTCTGAGGGCGAACTGCCTTCTTTGGGCTTTCAAAAGTTACACGCCTTGAAACATGCTTTTGTGGGCGTGAGTTCTCAGCGGGCTCCTGGACTTCAATGCGCAAATTGGTGCGCTTAGCTGCCCTGATCTCATTGTCATGTTGAAGGTGGTGGCGACCCCCATCGTGTTGAGTCATTTGGGGCTTCTTTATCGGGCCCAAACGTTCTTGAACTGGAGCTTTGCTTTGTCCATCGGGAAGTGGACCGAGGCGCTCCAAAACTGACTTCTTTCTTCGGGATGATTCTGCGTGATCTCCCGGAGCAACCATGGGAATTATTGGCGATTTAGGGTGGTTCGCCGGAGGTTGAACTTTTGCTGAGGGCTGCGAAGGTTGCTCTTTAGCCTGAATCGCCGCTTCAGACTTCGGCCTCTAGACTTGGCGGGTTGGTGGCGGCTTTTTGGCCACTTCCTTCTGCAGTTTTCTGCGGGCTTCCTGAACTTGAGCCCGTGCTTGCGCTGATAGTGTGTGGCGCTTGCGAATGCACTCATCAAGTGTTGAACGATTCCGTTAGACACGGACCCATTCATTCGTTGGCGGCTTGGAGGAGCTGCCATTCATTGGTTGTTGAGGCTGTTTGCCTCTTCTGCTCTTCAGATCCGCGTGATAACGGATTCCGTCAGTGGACTCCATTGCCTTAGCGAGTTGTCGCGCTAGGCATTGACGTCGCCTCTGGTGGGCTCTCTTTGAGAGAGTCACAATGCCCTCAACGGCGGAGAAATTAGCAGGAACAGATTTGACCTGGTTGGAGGTCGGTGGAGCTTCACCCGATGCGACTTTGGCATCAGTTGGAGTGAGAACTTCGTTAGCATTCTGTACTTCTTCGTACCAACGAACTTTTCTCCTGGAGGAGAACTTCTTGGACTTACGGGGGGAGGTGGATCCGAACGAGGATGATAGATACTCCTCGAACTTTTGTTGGTCGAATTCATACTCGAACTCCTCCTCGACCGGGATTGAGATCCGTGGCTGCGACGCAACGATCTCGGCAGCGAGATCGGTGACTCCCACTGTGGTCGCCAAATTGTTCGTGGGAAAAATTGCACTTATTGATTCCATTGATTCCTTTGTTAACAGTTTATCGGTTACAAAGATCCGGTCTTTTTATAAGATCCGGTTACAACGAGATCAAAAGAAATAAAAATTACAACTTTCCTTATTTGTCGAACGAATCGCGAGATCCTATTTTGTGGTCTCTCGCTTCTGTAGGTTCTTTGCCTGCGCCGGGGTTAATCCATGGACAACCACGCAATCTTGATCCGGTCGGAGCTACACGGTATGACGGGTGCTATTTCACAAAGGAAATAACAGTCGGGGGTACTATTTCACTAAGGAAATAATAGCCTTCTCGGGATCAAAAACCAAGTTTTGATCCGGAGTATTACCGTGTGGATCTTAGATCTGATCTTTTTCTCTCGAACTCCTAGCTTTTTTGACGTGGATGCTCGCCAAGAACCAGATATTGGTGGCTCGGTGAGCCACCCGAGCGGCTCGGTTTTGGCCGAGTCTTCCCAATGGTGTGCCGTGGTGTCCGTTTTCTGGTTTTACGGTTTATCTGAGCTTCGTCGTTGATCTGAACTCTGATTTGGTAGTCTGGATCCTGATTTGGCAGTAAATCCGTTTCGGTGTTCGAGTTCGAATCCGTTCTATAGTTGGATGACTCGTTGACTCATCGAACCATTAGCTTGATTCCGTACGCGAGTGGATGTATTCCGTTGTTTGCGTGCGATTCGTTAATCTCGTCACCTCGTTAATCTGCTTCGTCGCGTGTCACTTGGCTTCGGTATTGTGGTCTAACGATCACGCTTGGATACATCGCCCGATGGTTCGTTGGTTTGTCGAATCACCGTGCCGAGCTGTGTTAAGGGACCTATAAGCAGTTTTATACGCCTACAACCACCTTGGGATAGGCCCAAGGCAAAATGACTTCTTAGTCGGAACAAAGCTCTTGGTACCTAATCTGGATAAAACCAAGGCAAAACGACCCCTCGGTCGGTTACAAGACCTCGGTACCGCCTCAGGATAGGCCTAATGCTTGACGACTTCTCAGTCAACAGTTTTGGCACCACCTCGGGATAAGCCCAAGGCAAAATGACTTCTCAGTCGGAACAAAGCCCTTGGTACCTAATCTAGGTAAAACCATGGTAAAATGACTTCTCAGTCGAAAAAAGCCCTTGGCTCTTCCTAAAAAATGAATTTCAAGGCAAAACGACTTCTCAGTCAATAAAAAATCCCTTGGTACCTAATCTGGGTAAAATCAAGGCAAAACGAATCTTCAGTCGATAAAAAGACCTCGGTACCTCCTTAGGGTAAAACCAAGGCAAAAGGACTTCTCAGTCGGTAAAAAAGCCCTTGGTACCTCCTCAGGGTAAAACCAAGGCAAAACAACTCCTTAGTCGGAAAAAAGCCATTAGTACCTCCTCAGGGTAAAACCAAGGCAAAACGACTCCTTAATCGGAAAAAGACCTCGGTACCTCCTCAGTGTAAAACCAAGGCAAAACAACTCCTCAGTCGGTACAAAGACCTTGGTATCTAATCAGGGTAAAACCAAGGCAAAATGACTTCCCAATCGGAACAAAGTCCTTGGCTCTTCACCTAAGAACTAAACAAGGCACAACGACTTCTTAGTCGGTTATAAAACCTTTGATTCCGCGTCAAAATTAACCCAAAGTATAAAGACTCCTCAAGTCGGCGCTTCACCTATGGTTCCCTACCTAGGCGAACCCGAGATAAGGTCCCGATGGACTGACATCGTTATGAGAAAAGGCAGAGTTCAACACATTCAGATCATTTCAGCAACTATCAAAAGCGAAAGACAAGAGAAATCACTCTCATTCAAAGAGAAGTTTTATACATATCTTTTTTACAAAAAGGGGGGCGACAGGGCTAAAAAAAAGAGACGACATCTATTCCTAAAAAGCTCTTTCCTAAGGCTCAGAGTTGTCGCCCTCATAATCCCTCATCATCCTCTTCAAAGGCCTTCTAGAAGAACTCGGCTCCTCCGAGTCGGCACCTCTTCTATAGATCTATATTGGTGGAGGAAGGACTGTCGCTTCGGAGCCGGAGGAGGACGAGGAGGACCCTCTCATCTCTGGGAATTCTCCTCCGACCAAAGCTCTGGACTCCTGAAGACCGAGAAGACCCCGAAGCTTCTCGAGATCTTTAGCCTCAGGGTCGGTAATAGTTCTTGGCTCCAGTACATTCTTCTGCACCTTGGCCAAACCCGAGTAGGACAATATATTGTCGGCACCGAACACCCAGGCAAAGAACCTCCTCCATCCTTCATCCAACTCGGGGAGGTTAGCATCCAAGCAAAAATCACCTCAATAACAGAAGAAATAGTGGGGGGTCCCCCTCAGCGGACCCCACACTGACCACATGCCCTAACAAACTAATGCTGGGCACCACCTCTAGAGCCGTAAAAACTTCCCTTATAAAGAGATGTAGTGGCAGGCGCAGCCCACACTGCAGGTGTGACCAATAAAGAGGCACCGGTTCCTCACCATGCATGTGCATTGGAGTCAAGCTGTCTGGCGACCCTATGGTCATCGTCACATGAGAGATGTCGTACCTATCGTGCAACCATGCCATGTCATCCATAGATATTCTTGACCGAGATAAGTGTAGAACCCTAAGCTTCCTCTCACGATCATTCTGAGGAAAGGCTATGATGGAATCTCTAAAAATGATGATGAAAGTACCTACGAGGAAAAATATTCTTGAGATAGAGTACTCTCCCAATAACGTCGACAACTATTTATATACCCCTGAAGAAGCAGGCAGGAGAATTCAAAAGGATCAATTCTTAGAGCAACCAATGCAGATGCGCTTCAGAAATCTGAAGCGGATCATTGGAGATACGAACCGCCGCTCACACCAATCTATTGGCGAAGCGAAGCCCCGCCCGCTCTAACCTCTGATGCCTCGTTTCTTATGAAGAAATGGTTCCAAAATCCGACACCATCAATTCACTAAAGGGTGGAGGTTGAGCGCACTCCACGCCATGTCCCTAAGCCACGATTAGTGGGCTGGAAGACCCCGAATGTTCGGAGCAAGCCTACTCCTATTTCACCCAAACTCGACCAAAGTCAGCTCTGACTAAAAGGGGTCAACTGTTATAGTCATTCACCATAACAAAATAGAAGTACATGAAGAATACTTGCATAAGCCTAAGCGAGCTATGGTCTGAATCGACTTTAGAGGCTCAAAAGCACAGTCAGAGCCAAGTCCTTCGACTAGACGAGCCAACAAGCCTTATTCCGAACGACACATCATCATGACCGACTCAATGAATGGGATCAGTCGTTCCCTAGCAAATAAGGCGACTCCTCGAGTAGACGACTCGATTACGTGCCCGACCTGAAGTCCACTCGACTGTCGGGTCGCCAAATCATAACGATGGCTCACGGTTCAACCCGCCTTGACTAAAGGGATAAGATCCAACCGGGATCACTTCAAATGTCACTCGAAGCTATAACATTGACCAGTCCCATCAAGACATGCGCTCTAACAAGGATCTCTGGCACGAGTCGCTTATTCGGCTTACAAGTTATTTCCCAGAAGATCGCCATCATGCTTTCCCGTGTACGAATGATTTCTCCTCCAATTGCCAGCCGTCACCTGGAGAAAGAAGGATGGCCACAAAGCTGACCTACCCTACACCCTGCCTACTCTGACAAACCCAGAGCACTGAGAAGACTTCTCTCTCCTAACACCGAGTGACTTCCCTCCCAGTCGCCTGCCGACACCTAAAAGAAGAAAGATGATTCAACAGCCTGCTTGTCCACCTTTCAAACTACCTCCTGTGCATAGTCAACAAAAGATAAGGGTCAAGCTCCCAGAGGCAAGTGGGCTATAAAGGGAGGTAAGAAAGGTAACGCCCGAGAGGTGGGCAACTTCTTCTTGCACCTGAGCTTTACTCCCTTTTGTATTTTTAATACATCCAATAACTAAACCCCCTTCAAGGACCTCAATGGCCCAGGGGCCTCTCTACAAACCCTCCCCAAGTCCAACAACTGACTTGACTATCGGAGGTACCACGGGGGTGTTAGATATAGGTGCCCTGCAGGCAATAAATGTATATTGTAACAGGACCTATATGAATATAACATCCTTATTCTAAATAATAGTATGCTATTTTGGTCAGATTTATCTGGTATTTTTTAAATACAGATAAAGTCCTTAGAATGATACTAGACTATCAAACATTTCGGATATGATCGCAATGAAGAGATCTGATTTGTCGCTAACGTGTATTCTAAAATGTTCCTAGTCGATGAAGTGTTGAAATGGGACATCGTCACTTTGGTAAGACTAGTGTATACTTTATTTCTTCTTTGGAAGGAAGATGATCCATCTCTTAGATCATTGATGTGAGACATCAAGATATAGTATACAGGTGACTAATTAGTGAATGAGTTGACTAAACGACTCACTGAGAACATCTAGTTGGTAATTATACTTAACTGTAAAATAGTAGTTCTCAAGTGATATAGTACAAAGTAGTCTCTTGACCTGAGGCATGAGTATAATATCTTACATGTCAGTATAGGTGTACTTAGACTTTTACCTAACCACAGTTCTTTTCGAGTTGTGCATAACGGTTCTTGTTGGGTACATCCTGAGGCATAAGTAGATATTGAGATGCTAATATAGGATTCGTCTCTCCCAGTATAGGGGGTTAATGTCATAAGATTGTATAATATAACTATAACCTGGAAATCCTTGGCCGAGGTAAATAAGATAAACTGAGTGTCAGTTTGATCTTATAGGTTATGAGTTTAATATCTACAAACACTAATTGAGCAATTAAGGTTTGACATTTTTCCATACCCTAGGCTTAATAGTTTGACATGGTTTGACGAAGAGACCGGACTGTACGATATTATCACTGAGTGGTCCTTATAAAATTATGTAAGCATCTTGCAAACATTTATCAAAACTTATACCCGGGTAGTCTTCATGTGTAGCTAGCACCTCTGTTGTACTTGTGGATATGATCCACTGCCGAGTTCTTAAGTTGGGCCCTAGAGTCACACCAAGCGCGTACTTGAATCCTATGAAACACAATTTATAGAGTGATGCATATGATTGATACGCATATATGATTTTACCGGATACACATAAACGGTTATGTATATCGATAAAATCGGAATGTTATGTGCTTAGGAAATGAATTCTAGTATTTTTCCTATAAAGTTAACTTTTAGTCAACTAGTTGACTTTTTGGTCAACAGTTGACTTTTGGTCAACAATTGACTTTTGGTCAACTCATTGACTCTTTGGTCATATGATGACTTTTTAATCAATGATTAAAAAATTACAAAATATCGTATTTATGAAATACAATATTGATTTGGTATTCTCATTTATGAAATACACATACCATGTATAATGAGTCATGAGATGAGTCATTTAGTGGTATGGTTTGAGCACATGGTTTATTAGTACATGGTTTTGAAATATAATGATTCATAAGATGATTCATTGCATGACTCACTTGATTAATCATTGATATTTGATGATTTATTGCATGACTCATAGGATGAGTCATTCATGTCATGAACACATTTCACTCTATAAATATGAGCTCTCTTTCTTATGGAAAGGCTAATGAAAAATTGGTTAAGTGATTTTTTTTCCATAAGAGAATAAAAGAGAGCTCTCCTCTTACTAAATTCTAGCAATCTTGAGTAAGAGGAAGTAGTAGGATTTTATAGTACCCCCGGGTGGATATCTTACCTTGTGTCTTAAGAAGACTCCGATTTTATCAAGCCCACTTGAAGACTTCGAGATCCACTACGAGGAGGTTTTCTACTACAAGGAGCAAGAGCTAAGGGTTACTCGATCTTCCATCGAATCACGCTTCGAAAGTATGACTTTCTAACTCTTGAATGCTCTCTTTAATATAGGGATTATGTTAGATTTAATTAGGATGGTCCTATTATGTATTTCATGCTCTCTACATGCTTAGCATAATTATACATATAGTCTTCCGTTGCGTATTTTGCATGTATTTAGCATGAATTTGCTTCATGGTATCAGAGCCATGGTTCCATCTAATTAAATCGTAACATGCATATCTAACTCATAGAGGACTTCGTTCTTGCTTCTAATTACTAGTTTAATTAAAAGATGTTTTAATGAAACTAGTTAATTTATTCAAGTTGTTTTGTAATTAATTATACTAGTTGTTGATTCAAAAATGTGATTTTTGGTTCATATGTTTTAGGAGTAAAAATACTTGTATAAATTGCAAAACACTTATTTACAACTAGTGTAGTTGTATGTTAGAAGCATGATAGTCCTATTTGAGTTAGTATAATCCCTATGTTATCTAGTTTTCCAATTTGTTGAATAACTACATAGATGCATATTTCTTAATGTTGATTAAGTTATATGTTTTATATCATTTTGCGTGGATGTTATGTTTATGGATGGTAGTGGACAACGATTCTCTTGCATTTATTGTATTGATGTAATATAGCTAGAAATGTAATATTATTTTTGACATCTTCCCTCCCCGAGCATGGGCTACGCCTACGGGTTTTGGCACTTGCTCACCGATCATGGGCTATGCCTACGGGTATAGGCCCATGTTCGGGTGTGGGGGGTATGGTTATTTAGTTTAGTTATTTCATTTATGATTTTTATTTTACATTCAATGCACTATTATTACCCATCCTACGAGATGGTTTTTCCATTATAAATGGGGCTTGCACGTCCTATGTATATGTGAATGTAATAATACAGGATTTGCAAGGGAGCTAGCAATGTAAGGAGTTGCAAATTGCTTGCCAAAATGTAATTAGTGTAGTTGCATTTTATTCCTTTAGTTGTCCACTACCATTCCATATTGCTTTTACATACGTTGGTTGTGTCCCAATTGTAGATGTAAATATAATTGGGTGCTATATTCTGCAAAGTTTATATCTCTATCTCACTAGAGAATAGTTTTTATTTTAAAAACTCATTTTTAAAACTTTGTGAGACATGAAAATAAGACTTTATTGACCATAGAGTGGTGAGACCGACATTAACATAGCGTTAGTGTGAAAGATAAATAAACCTAAAGTAGTTAAAAGAGATGTATTTAGAACAAACTTTTAACTAGTGTCAAGGAAAATAATTATGAGATATAGCTCATGGGGTGATGCCCAACTTAAGATTAGGGATGATGCCCAATCTTTCGCGCTATAGTCTTAAAGACTGGTGGTTACTTAATTAAGGTCTGATGGATATTCCCGGTAAATAGCTCGGAACCCTCCCACCAATATTGTGCTTACCTGGCTAGTTTAATTGTTACAAGTATAAATATAGAGCATCTTTTAACTATATCAAGTTTGATTACGGTAAAATATTTGTGAAATCGTCTGTAGCCCTCCATCATTTCAGTTGAATACTATTAAACTTATAAATACTATGTTTGTTGGCATACGTCAAGGCATAACTATTCTATGGCTAAGTAGTATTCATCTGTATATTAGATATAAGGATAGCTTAAGTTGGTTATGCGACTTTGTTGGCATACGTCAAGATTTTGTATAAGTTAAATTTAAGCCAATCAAGAAATGATGGGTCAAACATGACTAGCATTTTGTGATTTGTTGGCATACGTCAAGGTCATAAAAGACTAGGGGTAAGATCATATCAAGAATTACAAGAGTGTAAAAGACAAAAGTTGTCTACCAATTATTGAGTGTATCAATTTGTTAGAGGTTGATGCATTCAATGATAATTGGATCTTGATCCCACTTAAAAACAAAGGGTTGTTTTCTGATCACCTCTTATAAGGTTTTGAGGGACTCGAAAAATAGTAGGAGGCATAACTTAGATAAAAATGAACCAAATCTATTTTATGTATTGAACATCTGCTAAAATAATTTTTTCTCTCTCTTTCAGGCCATTATGTCTGGCTTAAAAATCATATCAAAACACAACAAGTTAACCGATCCTAATTTCATAGATTGGTTGAGAAATGTAATCATTGACCTAACTTATGACAAAAGTAGCATATGTCCTCACAAACACTGGAATACTCTAGGCCCAAAACCCTCTGTTGCGGACACTGAAATCCGCATATAATGAGATTGAGATTGTTCACTTGCTCATATTGCCTCACTATTACCTCTATGGATCTAGTCCATTAGAGACAATGTGAGAATATGGATGTTAGATCCATATTTCGTAATAGTAGGACTGTATGGTGAGCAAACCTCGACAAATGTTGTATGCGGAGTATTAGAATTTTTTCTAGACATAAATGACTATGGGATCTTTTGTTGGGACCATGTCCTCAAAAATGATCGCTTATGTTATAGAGCTTGAACTTTCGAACATCGACCTAGATGTAGATAGATATACATATATCATTCTGCAGTCCTTGATACCAGCCTATGTAGGCATATAAAATTGCTTATAGGTCCCTTGACACAGTTCAACACGAACTAATGAACCATCAGGCGACGTATCTAAGCACGAACGTCAGCCCACAACACCGAAGCCAAGTGACACGCAACGAAGCGGATTAACAAGGCTACGAAGCTGACGAACCGCACGTGAACGACGGAATGAATCCACTCGCGTGCGGAATCAAACACGGACGAAGCGGATACAAAGACCGAAACAACTGAACGACGGACGCAAACCCCGGAGTGGCTCGGCCAAGGCCGAGCCACCCTGGGGTGGCCGCCCAGACCTGTGCCAAATGCACAGATCTGGTTGCCTATAAATAGGCGGGGTCATTCATCATTTTAGAGGACTTTTGGAAGAACTTTTGGAGAGCCGAAACTCTGCCGGATTGAGACCTCATCTTGGAGTTTTTTTGAAGGCTTGAAGACTTGGACGTTCGGATCTGATTCTCGGCGAGCACCCGCATCACAAAAAAGGCAGGAGTTCGAGGGGATCAAGATCTCAGATCTACGTTGTTACACTCCGGATCAAAGCTTGGTCTTTGATCCCGAGATTCGAGCGATTGTTTCCTTGGTGAAATAATCCATCCGGCTATTATTTCCTTGGTGAAATAATACCCGTTATACTGCGTAGATCGGTCCGGATCTAGATCGCGCGGTGGTCCACGGCAAACAACCCCGGCGCAGGCAAACAACCCACCCAAGCGAGTGACCGAATAACAGGAGCTCGCGATTTGTTCACAAGGAGAAAAAGTTGTAATTTTTAATTTTCTTTATTTTTGATTTTCATTGTAACCGGATCTAAAAAAAGACCGGATCTTCTGTAACCGAAAAACTGTTATTCAAGATAGCAATGACATCAATGAAGAAAGCAACGATTTTTCCCGCGAACATCAGTAGTCGACTATAATGATCATTAGTCGACTATACTGTAATTTGACAGAAACTTGAAAAATGACATTTTCTTCAGTAGTCGACTATAATGTTAATTAGTCGAC
>NC_033795.1:60305615-60373437 GCF_001876935.1 Asparagus officinalis
CCAAACGCTGGCTCGGCCAAGGCCGAGTCACCAAACGCTGGCTCGGCCAAGGCCGAGTCACCAAACGCTGGCTCGGCCAAGGCCGAGTCACCAAACGCTGGCTCGGCCAAGGCCGAGTCACCAAACGCTGGCTCGGCCAAGGCCGAGTCACTAAAAGCTGGCTCGGCCAAGGCCGAGTCACCAAACGCTGGCTCGGCCAAGGCCGAGTCACCAATTGCTGACCCGCGAGCTAGTTCATCTCCGTCTGCAGAAAATTCTCCTCCTGCGACCAGCTTTAAGTCTCCGACAGCTCCTGCTTTTGTTCCAATGACTTCCTCACCTCCTGTAAAACCCCACGGCGGCGTGGACTCATCCCGAGTTAAAATGAGCATTATGGATCGTCTCGGCCCTTTGCATAAAAACAAACCCCGCTTGATTGGTCAAAATGGGGGACGGGAGCGAGTCTCCAGTAACTCAAAAACTCCTCATACAGAGAAAGTACCAGTAACCGCTCGCCTTGGGCTACGGGTAGAAGTTCGAGATTCTGTTGAACCCTCACGCGCGCGAAGGCGAGTTTTCAAACGAGCGACTCTTGAAAATAATGACAGAGCGATATGCCCTCAAAGAGAGCTTTATTCGTCAGAAGAAGACGATGATAGAATAAGAGGGTTATGCCAACACAAGATAGGTGGCTCCGATAATAATATCGATGAGCTGTACTATCAGACTGGGGGTATGAGTAAATCTCGGAAGAGAAACTCCCGAGAAAGGGATTCTCGTTGTCCTTGTACTAAACTCATCAAGGCAGTATTAGCAGAATGTAACTGTTCCAAGACTGCCTCGCAAAGGATTTCAGTGTTTGAAAGACTTTCTACAGAAACGGAGAGAAACAAATCAAGACATTTCCGTAAAAGAAAGCCACCCGTTCGGGAACGTGAACTCTCGGAATTCACGATTAATATGGCAGAAAAAGGAAAGTCCACGCGGCGCTACAACCCTGAGCCCTTTTCACAAATGTCCAAACGGTTAACTCGGCTGCAAACCGGGGCTATAAGGCCTAGAGATTACAATTACAACAGAATCCAGAGAGGACAGTCCTCAGACGAAGGAGCGTCGGATGCTAACTCAGCGATCGCTTCAGATGCTACTGTATCTAGTACAGGACAGTCTCGAGAGTCGTTCATGATCACCACAGAACAGATGGCTCAACTTCTTCAAGAAGCTTTGGCCAAGCAAAAAGAGGATTTCAAAATTGAAATGGAGATGGCTGTACAACGTGTTAAAGATTTACACGCACAACAACTCCAACAGCTGACAAACCAGCGCGGTGAATCTAGTCGTCGTCCGACCGCTAATCAGATAGATAGCGACTCAGAGGTAGAAGAAAATCTTAACATCGAGACTCCCCGCGAGAACAGGAATACGGAAGGCGTTCTTAACGCTGGGGGTGGTATCAATATCCATCCTCAAAATCGCCAGAAGAAAGAGCTAGGCGAAGATCTTAAGATGAAAGACTTGGAAAGCAAAATCAATGCTTTGATGTCTGCCCAAGAAGTAAAAAAGACTGGCATTCCGTGTCCCTACCTGAGGGAGTGGGACTCCATTCCATACCCACCGAAGTTCAATTTGATCAACTTCACACCATTCGATGGAAGGGGCTCCCCTACCCAACACTTGATTTATTTCAAGTCTCACCTGGGGATCATTTCAGGTAACGAACCTCTGATGGTACGATCGTTCGTAGGAACCCTTCGCGCTGCTGCATTTGATTGGTACTGCCGGCTTAAACCGGGAAGTATCACTACATGGGACGATATGGAAAGCATGTTTCTCGCTAATTTCTTCGACGATGACACGGAGGTGTCAATCGGGACGCTCTTTGAAGAAAAGCAGAAGGATGGAGAACTCGTGGAAAACTTTGTTAAACGCTTCCGGAACAAGGCAATGAACTGCCGAGATCCGGTCACGGAGGAGTTCATACTCCAGACGTGCCATAATAATCTTTCCATAGATGTATTAGAAGCTATGGGTACCGCACCATCCAAAACGTGGAAGGATCTGAAGGTCCGAGGGGAGCAAGCTGAGCGATTCCTCCGAAGGAAGAAAGCCGAGAGGGGTCAATCAACAACTAAGCCTCCGAATTCTAACTTTGCCTCTCGTGGCAAAGGCAAATCACCTGCAACAGCTGTTGACGCTAACCAGACGTCGCAAAAGCAACTCCGAAAACAGCAAAAGACTTCGGGTCCGAGACTCCAAAAAGAGTACTCTTTCAAGGACGAAGACGTTCCAGCCATCTTCGAATCCCTCCTTGGAAGCAACAAGATCAAGCTACCACCTATCACAAATCAGGAGGAAGCTGACAACACGACGGATCCAAAGTACTGTGCATACCACAGGAGGGTCCTTCATCCCACAAGGTACGAGGAGAGCAGGCTGAACGCTTCCTTAAAAGGAAGAAAGCTGAAAGGGGACAACCCGCCAATAATACTCAAAAACAGAACTTTACCCCCCGTGGTAAAGGGAAAGGACCGGCAAACGCGGTAGACGCAAATCAGACATTTGAGTTGCAGCCCCAACAGCAGTCGCAGCAACAGCAGCCGCAGCAACAAGCGCCAAAGCAACAAACGCCTCAATGGCAGCAACGACCTCCAAGGCAATAGAAAACTTCTGAGCCGAAATTCATGAAAGAATATTCCTTCAAAGAAGATGAGGTCCCTGGTATCTTCAAGTATTTGAGAGAGAACAACAAAATTAAGCTACCTCCAATCACCGACCATGAAGGAGCCCAGAAAATTACAGATCTGCGGTATTGTGCATTTCACAGAACAGTCCATCATCCTACAAAGGCGTGCTACGCTCTCAAGGACAAGATTCAGGCCTTAATTGATGTAGGAATTATCACGCCGAAGCAGCCTAAAGAAAAGAAGGTGGACGCAAACGCCGTTTCCGTTAGCTTCGGTTCTGTCCCTCTAGCGTGGTTTCAACCAAAACCCGTATATAAGGTACAAATGAAGACCGTTAACGATGATCCTTTCGGACAACGTCAAAAAGGACTCGTACAACATATAACTCCTAGCGGCGAAATTCTTTGGGTTCATCCGGACTTGTTAGAAGACGAGCAGCGGCGAAATTCTTTGGGTTCATCCGGACTTGTTAGAAGACGAGCAATGGGTAGGAACCTCATCTAAGAAAAAGCATAGGGGTAAAGGCAAAACCTGCTGCCCTACCACAGCAATTCCCGAAAAAGATGATGAAGGTATTCCCACCTTATCACTTTCTGAGGACGAACAAGAGGCTCTTGCCACAAGGGGTGGAAATGAATATCATTACAAATACCCCGAGACTTCAAACGCAAATGCCAAGACTTTAGCAGAACTAGGGGTGGTTACAACTCCCCCCGCACCAGTTGAAAAGGCTCAACAAAAGTCAGCTAATAAGCAAAAAGAGAAAGAGCCTCAACTCCAAGGAGCTCAAAACCCGAAGCAGTCTCGATTCAATCATCCGATTGGGAGAGATAGACCGGGAAGTTCAAACACTCCCTACCGCTTTGATGTCATGGCTCACCTAGCTAACATCCCGGCGAGAATAACCTTATATGAGTTATTGCGCCTCTCCAAGGATACTAGAGAAGCATTGCGAGAAGCTTTAGCCGATTCTGATGCGTTCCTCACTCAAATCAAGCCGGCCCGCGAGGAAACGGAGTCATCAATTCAACTTTGCAATTTATCAGCTAAACAATTTCCCCATATCACATTCACTAAGGATGACATGCAAGTGAGGAACTCAAAGCATGATAGGCCCTTATACTTCACTGGATACATTGGCTCCAGCGTAGTTAACCGAGTCCAAGTTGACCCGGGTTCCGCTGTTAGCATCATGCCACTCCGATTGATGAACAATCTCGGAATCCCGGTAAGCAAACTAGCTTCCACGGGTACCGTTATATATGGGTTCAATACCAGCGGGTCCAGACCTTTGGGTAAGATCCGGATAAAATGCCAACTTGGAGATCTAAAATCCGAAGTTACGTGTTACGTAATCGATGCAGAAACCTCCTATAACTTATTATTGGGTCGGCCATGGATCCATGGTAATCTTATAGTTCCCTCTACTCTTCATCAGTGTCTAAAATACGTAGATGCAAATAGTGAGGTCAAGACGGTGGTCGCAGATAAGCAACCGTTTAAGGGATTGGAGAATTACTTTACCGATTCCCTTCTTTACGGCGCTGAATCTGACACGACATAGAGACAGGATTTGATTACAATGGCGGTTTTGTACTAAATGACATTGTACCCTTTGTAATCGGTTTTGACGATGGCGAATCGTCAGACGGTAGTTGTAACTGGCAACTTGCCGAAGAAGTAATAAATGACGATTTAGCGTACTTACCGTGTTTGACTAATGTCGTGCAGGAGTTGTACGATAATCCCGACATACATATGCCGCTTCAGTCATCTTGCTTCACGAAAAAACGTTTCCAAGACTCGTTTGGAACAACCTTTGTCATTCCTGCGAAAGCAGGGGGTGAAAAAGAGTTGGTGTTCGGCAAAGGGGAAATATCCCCACCATCATATCTCCCCCCAGAGGAACATAAAAATGAGGAGAGGTCCGGTCTTCATTCATCTAGATATAGTCATCAAGCGCGTGATTACATGGAAAAATGGGGATATAATTTTGCGCTTGAAGAAGGTCTCTGTTTTGGTCGAGGCCCACGAGTTCCACCTCGTATGGCCTATGTACCAGAAGGAAAGTCCTATAATTATTATAGTTATAAAAGGGGTCTAGGTTATGCTTCTGACGACGAGTGTTGTTGGCAAATCATAGATCACCTAACAAATCAAGAGGGATATTCATCCGACTCGTCCAGTTGGGATTCAGATGTCAGCCTGGGTGACGCATTCAAAAGTCTGATGTCGAATATGACCACAGTCAACCCTTCCACTACGCAAGAAGATGATCAACTACCGGCTTGGGAGGATCCCTGGATTCATCATCTAAATATACAGTATGGAGAACGATTTGAGCAAAGAGAACCTCCTACCGAAGACAAAGTGTTCCAGATAAATATGGGTGATGAGACGAATCCAAAGCCAATATTTATAAGTGATAGTCTTCCAACAGAGGAAAAAGAGGACTTAATTTCCCTCGTCAGAGAATTCATAGATGTTTTTGCTTGGAATTACGAAGATATGCCAGGGCTTGATCCGAACGTAGCAGCCCACCGCCTTAATATCAAACCGGATGCAAAGCCTGTTAAGCAGCAGCAGAGACGGTTCCGCCCACAAATCATGGAAGCAATTGAAGAAGAGGTTAAAAAATTAATCGATTCTGGTTTCATCCGTGAAGAACAACATCCGGATTGGCTCGCGAATATTGTTCCGGTCCTCAAGAAGAACGGGAAGATAAGGATATGCATTGACTTCAGAGACTTGAATAATGCGTGTCCGAAAGATGATTTCCCTCTCCCTATCACAGATGTTATTATTGATAACACATGTGGGTTTGAGAGGATGTCCTTTATGGACGGGTTCTCGGGTTACAATCAAATCAAGATGCACCCAGAAGATGAAAAACATACTGCATTCAGGACACCTCTTGGAGTGTTCTGCTATACAGTGATGCCTTTTGGGTTAAAGAATGCGGGCGCCACTTATCAACGGGCTATGTCTAAGATTTTTCAAGAACACCTCCGTAAAACCATCGAATGCTATGTCGACGATTTAGTAGTGAAGAGCCGTAATAAAAACGATCATCTCAAGGATCTAAAGACTATGTTCGAGCTTATGCGAACTCACCAGTTAAAGATGAATCCCACCAAGTCTTTCCTTGGAATGTCAAGTGGTAAGTTTCTGGGATTTGTCGTCACTACAACCGGTATCCGAATCGATCCTGATAAAGTCAAGGCGATTAATGAATTACAACCTCCGAGAAATCTCAAGGAGCTCCGAGGATTGCAAGGGCGATTAGCTTATATCCGTCGGTTCATCTCGAACCTTTTAGGAAAGTGTCAGCCATTCTCCAAACTCACAAAGAAAGGCGTGTCGTTCGTATGGGATGATGCGTGTCAAAAGGCATTCGAGAGTATTAAAGAATATCTCTCAAAGTCTCCTGTACTCGTTGCACCGAAATCGGGTAAACCGTTCTTGATTTATATCAAGGCGACGAGCCACTCATTAAGTGCATTACTTGCGCAAGATGACGATAACGGTCGTGAGCAGGCGGTATATTATCTAAGTCGGACCTTGATAGGTGCTGAATCCCGATATCCCATGATCGAAAGGGAATGTCTTGCCTTGGTATTCGCGATACAAAAGATGCGGCATTACCTAGTAGGACAGACTATTTACGTTATCTCTAAAGTTAACCCAGTCCGAGTATTCATGACACAGCCCGCTTTCATGAATTGGCGCTTGGCAAAATGGGCTTTGCTCTTGTCCCTATATGACCTGCACTTTAAGCAACAGAAGTCGGTAAAAGGACAAGCCATATGTGATCTCTTGGCAGCTAACCCAACTACGGATACGCCCGAGATATATGACGATCTACCGGATGAAACCCATGAAGTTAACGCAACCTCTTGTCAACAAGTATGGCGTTTATACTTTGATGGTGCTTCTCGAGCGGCCAATGTAGCAAGTGCTCCTGGATCTTCTAAGATTTCCTCCGGAGTTGGAGTCGTCTTAGTCTCCCCAGGAAAACATGTGATACCTCGAGCTTACTCACTAACCAGGCCGTGCTCAAACAATGTAGCCGAATATAATGCGTTACTTATTGGGCTCAGCTTTGCTAAAGAGCTGGGGGTTGAGTATCTCGAAGCCTTCGGTGATTCTCAACTAATAGTTAAACAAGTTCAGGGAGAGTATGAAGTCAGAAATCAGGATTTGATACCATACCACAAGGTAGCTGTTGAGATGGCAGAATCGTTTGAAAGATTCTTCATCGAATATATTCCACGCCTGCAAAACACGTACGCAGATGCGCTGGCAGCATTAGCCGTGTCCCTGGCACAGCCGCCCGAAACGGAACAGTCCGTTACGGTGAGAACTCATCAACTCTTCGTGCCAATTCATGATGAAGAGGATAAGGAAGGGGATGTTCAAGAGGTATATTCAACTCAACTCGAGCTTGAACCCCGAGATTGGCGTTTCCCTATCATCGATTATATCCTACATGGAATCCTACCGGAAGATGTGAAAGAGAGGGATTCAATCCGACGAAGGGCGGCAAGATTTTACTATAACATGGAGAGTCGAACGCTATATCGCAGGGGGTATGATGGTTTACTGCTACGTTGTTTATCGGCTAAGGAGGCGAAGGAAGTCCTCAAGGAAGCGCACGAAGGGGTTTGTGGCGCACACCAACCCGGTCCCAAACTTTATGACCGCATCAGAAGAATGGGATACTTCTGGCCTCATATAATGACTGACGCAGTTGCACACGCCCGAAAATGTCATGAGTGTCAAATACACGCGAATTATATGCACCAACCACCGGAGTATTTGCATCCGTCGGTCACATCATGGACGTTTGAAACTTGGGGAATGGACATCGTCGGTCCTATAAATCCCCCGTCGATCAAAGGTGACCGGTTCATCTTAGCAATTACTGACTACTTCTCCAAATGGGCTGAAGCGGTCCCACTCAGAGAAGTTAAAACAAGCAATGTCATCGCATTCATCAAACACCATATTATCTACCGGCATGGTGTCCCAAGACGAATCATACATGACAACGGTCCTCAGTTTGTCAGCAACGCCTTTATCAGGTTTTGCGAGAAGTTTAAAATTCAAGATATCTCGTCAACGGCTTACAATCCCACAGCGAATGGATTGGCTGAAGCTTTCAATAAGACTATCATAAAACTATTGTCAAAACTCGTGAAGACTAATAAACGAGATTGGGACGACAAGCTTGGCGCGGCTCTATGGGCCTATCGTACCACAGTACGTACGCCGACAGGAGCAACCCCATATTCTTTAGTGTACGAGTGTGAAGCCGTCCTTCCGTTAGAAATACAAATCCCATCTCTTCGAATCTCTCTCGCAACCCGGATGACGACCGAAGAGCAACATCAGAAACGCCTCGAAGAACTCGAGATGCTTGACGAAAAGCGCTTAGAAGCTCAGCAACATATTGAGTTCTACCACGCCAGAATATCCCGTGCTTTCCATAAGAAGGTTCGACAACGGAGTTTTAAGGAAGGAGATTTAGTCTTAACTGAAAGACGGCCTATGATCCTTAACTCCAAGAAGAAAGGTAAATTTGAACCCAAATGGGACGGACCATTCGTAGTAGAGACAGTCTACTCGAGTGGCGCATATCGCCTAGTTACCAAGGATGGCGACCGGCTCATGATGCCAATAAATGGCAAATTTATGAAAAAGTACTACCCTTAGTACATTCAGAATTCATTATTGACGGGAAGTTTCTGGAGAATACCATATACGATATTCTTAAGGATAACCCGGAAACAACCAGCTGTTCTCTAAAATAATTCAAACCTGGTTATAGGGAACCCCTGCTGTAATCGTCTAAACAATCTTTTGTGAGATGAGATTTGATTACTTGTTAGAACCAATCTTTCCTCACAAGAAAATTCTTAGTATCCCTCATTATCAGATCAGTTTACAACAGGCCTAAATTCCTTGGGCCAAGTCTGACTGCCACTATGATTGATACTCACATTCCTACTCTCAAGTTGCCTTCCCCCTTCGGTGAACGAAGGCCCTCGCTCTACTTGAACGACCAAACCTATAAAAGTTAGAGTCGTCTCAAATATCCTCCTTTTTGGTCCAACTAGCAAGTCATTCTGGCCAAGATTGGATTTCTCTTCGATAAAACGAAGACACTTCATGTCTGTTTCTCCGGCCAAACCTATAAAAGTTAGGGTTGGAGTTTGAATTTCATCTTGATAAACAAGAAAACTTATTCCCGGATCAGATAACCTAGACTATAAAAGTTGGGGTTAACTGAATCCTCTCGATTCTCAGGATGGAGATCCCATTCTTAGTTTCATCTCACCGATTCTTGAAGTGGAGATCCCACTTTTAGTTTCTTCTACATACCAAGGATAGAATATAAAATTCTGCTTCTTTGATATCGGGTTCACTTCTCCCTCAAAAGAAGGACTGAAGAAAGAATATAAAATTCATCCTCTTCAGTATCTGGTTCGTTTTTTGTCCTATAAAAGGATGCTATATTTTCAACTCCCAAAATCCGTACCGCATAGGTACGGGGAATTTTATCCCGAATCCTAAGAAGGGATAAGTCAACGTCTGACACACGTTGCCGGTTTAGTCTTTCACCGATTGAAAAAGACACCAGAATTCTAGTCTGGGGAATTTGATCCTGAAGCCTAAGCAGGGATGAGTCGGCACCTAATACGCGCCGCCGGTTTGTCTTTTACCGTAAGAAAATGACCAAGTCTACGTATTCAAATTCGTAGCATTAAGTCTAAAGGGGTTCATCCCTTTAGCACAACGTTACTTGTGGAACGGACCTAGATAATTCACAAGCTAGCCCGATTCAAACGGTAGTCGGTAAAGGCATACCAAATCCGTTGACGGCTGAGGATTTGCCAAAAATCCTACAAGTATTACGGTTGATTGTTCTAAAAAGAATGAGAAATCATAATAAGAATAAAAAGCGCACTCAACAAAACACGCATGTCATTAACAAAAAAAAAAGTTCGGATACAGCAGTCACAATCATTTTACATTGTATTTTAGACTAATGATTTCTTGCTCAAGCTTGATTAACTCTTCAGCATAAGCACGTTCAAGCTCACGCTGCAGCTCGGTTTTGAAGGAGTCCTCAGATGCAGATAAGAGTTGCGCGGCTTCTTCCTCCATCCTGGCTAATCTTTCCCTCGAGAGCATCACTTTGCTGGATATCACGGCCTTGCTATGCTCCTCCCCAGCCTTGGTCACCTCCAGAATAGTTCTTCGCTGCTTCACCTCCACCAGCTTTCGCTCAAGCTCCGCTATTTCGACATCAACAGAGGCTAACGACGAGTCAATTCCACGTAAATGAGCCGATCTTTCGGAAAGAACTGCCTCCGCTTGGTCGACCCGTTTTCGCTGCGCCTGAATCCCAATTTCGATCGATTCTCGAGATTCACGCCATGTCTGCATACGAGCCTCCATTTGCGCAGCAACATACCCAGAGACACCAATAGATTGGAGTTCCTGGAGTTTCACAAACCTACGCTCAAATTGATTTACATCGTCGGTCAAAGCTTCAGCGATGTCAAGGGAGACAATATCCTTTATTAAGGCTATTTTGCGCTCAAGGATCGGGCGAAAATCACCGAAAGGGAGTCTCTTCTCCAGAAGTTTACCGATCAGTGACTCTACGAAATTGAGAAAATTGCCAACTTCCAAGCAGACGAGGAGCTTATCTGGGTCGTCATCAGACAATAAAGCATCAACGCGCGCGCGAAGCTGAGATGACGATCCTAGAAAAGAAGAAGAAGAAAACGCAAAATCATGAATATTCAGAAATGACAAGTCAAAAATATATGAAAGAAAAAGATAACACACGAGATTTACCAGCCCCTGAAGAGCTCTCTGCGACCGAATGCACTACCCCCGCCTCTCGCCGCTCAATTTCGCATGTCGCTGGGGGTGGCACAGGTGTAATAACTGTTGAAGCATCAACCACTTCAGGTGGTCTCACAGGCAAACTCTCAGTTGCAGCAGGCGTGGTAGTCGGTGTTCCCAAAGAAACCGGAGGTTGTTGCGGAAAGTCTGATGACCGAGCGTCAATAACAATTCCTGCCAAAAGCAAGAAATCAAGACCCTCAGATTCACCAGATTTCCCGTTAGGAGTAGTTGCATCAGTCGTTATGACTGGTCCTACGATTTGAATCTGCCGATGAGTGGCTAAGGAACCACGAATAAATAAAGCATGCGAAGAAGAATCTTACGTGCGGGTGAGTCAGCGGTGATTATCGGGTCAACGGCCTCGTATTGGGCTTGTTCACGCAACATATCATCCAGCAACATATCGTCGGAAGCCGACACCGGTTCACGCGAAGCCAGATCCTCTTCTTCAAAAGATGCGTTTTGGGAATCCTCCTCTTCACCTTGACCCTCTATTACCGTATCTGTAAAAAGGTGCGAGGGTCAAAATATAGTCGTTCCAACTCGCCAGACCATATAACAAAATTTTACCTTCAACGGCAATGTTGGATTCCGGCACCTGTTCGCTTCGATCCACCTCTTGTAGCTTTTCTAACAGAGTAAGAAGCAGAGAAACAGTTAGCGGGGATACGAATTCTCCATCGGTCATTGCCCGCCATCCGAAAGAGGCGCTACTGGTTTTTAGAATACCTGGACTCTCAGCATGCTCGGTCAAACCTGCCTCGATGTCATGACCCACCTCGGTCTCGCCGAGAACGTTGGTCTCTGCGCCTGTACCCTCTTCTGGCCTGATTCCCGGAATTGGTGTCGAGAAATCAAGATCGGGCGAAGAGGCGTCAAAGACAAAGTCGCTTGGGAAATCTCCTCCTGCAAAATACGAAAATTGTTTAAGTTCGAAAGCTCAACGTATATCGGAAGGAGCTATACAAAGAGGTACTCACCCCTCTCAACGGTAACACCTTGAGTCGAGGGCATCGTTTCAGGATTGCTCCTCCGCTTAGAAGTCAACTTCTTGCGTTTAGCCGGGCGTCCCTCTTCAGTTAGCCTCTCCTCTGAAAATTTAGAGCGCAATTCACGCCTTGGAGTAACCTGATCTGCAGAACGAGACCGCGTCTGAGGAAGTAGGCCGGACTCTTCTCTCTCCTCCTCAGAAAATACACCTGGGATTTCAACCGACATCTTGTTAGGATAGGTGAACAAGACTTGCATCTTTGGCCTCTTTACATGAGGTGAAGATTTGGATAGTTGAGAGCGGCGAGTCCTTTCAGCAATTGCTAATTCAAATAACTCTAAAGAATAAGGATCTAACACACCTGTTTCCGGTACTTCTTCTCCACCATCGCCACCAAGCTCTGCACCACCCTCAACCTGAGGTTCCATAGTTGGCTCCTTTTGCTGTGGATGGTTAGGAAGACCCACAAGATCCTTCTTTCTCTTCTCAAGCTCAGACTCATATACCATCCGAGTAGCAACTCGAGTAGCTTCTTCGTCGGTGGACTCGGTAATCGTTTGAACTGGCACATGTTCATTGGCTGCCAAAAGCCACCGGCATTGTAGAAAAGTCAGCTCTAACTTGCGCTCAACACCAGGGAGACTAAATTTGGCACCAGTGCAACCAGTAATATTCCAAAGCCACGCTCGAGCCCCATCCACTAAACCTCCACGGGTCTGGAGCCGTTGGTTTGGGTTTCCAACATAAATCTGATCGTAACCAAATTGATTAGCAAACCGACACGGCAAATAGGGCTCTATGTAACAATGATTTCGAACTCGAAAGACCACATAGCCCGGCCGAATGTTAACCAACCAATCGAAACAGCCGGAATCAAGAAGAGTCCGACCAGTACCTGGCTTTTCTACATCTACCAACGAATCGCCATACTGACCTGAAAATCGTGGAAAGCAAGTAGGGAAGACCCAGCATTTATGATTCTGAAGCTGCTTCCTAACATCAGCAAAACCTCGTCCTTTCCACTTACATTTCTCTATTACTTGAAGAAAGGGAAGGGAAGGATCCACCGAAGACGGCGCCCCCATCATATCGGATCGATGGAGCACTAACCAAGCCATTAAATAGGTATAAGGTAGCTCCACTTTTGAGAGAGGAATCTGAGTAGGTGGCGTGTTCTCTTGACTAAATCCGTTTACCACCTGGCGTAGCCCTCTGCAAATACCCGCGGTTATTGCCGGAAGAAGACACAAGCTTTTCCGATGAGCAAGCAGAACCGCTGGAAACAACACTTCGGGGGAAAGTACGTCACAAGACTGGTATGGTACTACACATTTTTTTAACCACAGAGCAAGAAACCCAGCAAGTAATGTCATGGGCTGGATCGGTTTGACTCCATGCCGTTGGATCGGTTTGACTCCATGCCACAAGAAAGTTCGAAACTTTGTCCCGGCAGCAAAACCATCCTCAACGCCAGCCGTAGTATAAGATTGAGCGTTTGACTTCTCAATGAGCTCATTCACTTCGAGAGTAGTCAGCGGCGATAACACACGAATCGGTTCATTCTGAATGCTGTCCGTATTCTTGAAAAGATAGTCCGAGAACTTTTTCAAACTGATTTGCGGTCGCGATTTCTTGGATAAAGGATCGATACCTGCAAGAGCAATGTGATAATGACAAACAAGGTCCCAGAAGGTATTATAACGGTTGGGAGTCCGCGACTTCAGTTGCTGCAGTTCCTTAGTAGAGGGGAAGTATTCCTGATAAATCATGTTCCCCATTGGAAGACCGGAGATTTTATGCATCTCGTGCAACGCTAATCCTAATTCACCATGTTTAGTTAGAAACGTATTGGCGTCAGGATTGTAGAATTCCAGCAGCGCCAAAAAGTGAGGAACACTCATAGCCAGTCCATAAGTGGTAGCACGAACGGCTGCATATAAGCCACTAGCCTTCAGGTCTTCACCGAATCGATCCAAGATGTAGTGGCTCAAACGGGTCCACCATAGTTTATCCGATGAGTGTATCCAGCCATAACATCGATGACCGGCTACCGGCATCTCTCGGCCCAAAGCCGCAAGCCGATTCCTCACAGTGTTCGCAACAGTGAAGACCTCATCCTTGGGTGGGTCACTCAGTCCAGTAATCCCTGGATGCAAACCTGTAATCCGATTCCGATTACTCGAATTGACCGTACCGCGGGTAATATAACCACAGTGAATGCGCTCGTGTTCTTCTGTTAGCCTCCACGACATCTCCCGATGAAGAGCTTGGCATCGAAGCTCGGCAAGGGAACGGTGGCGAGGAATCGGAGGAAGATATAGATAGCCACCGTCGTCATGATGCAGCCATTGCTCAGAACCAAGAAAAACAGAGGCGGGATCTTCAATAGAATCCCCAAACAAATAGTCTGGCTTTCTTAGCGGATACGTAGAACTCGGATCCTTCACTAACGGCGCATCTGTGATAAGTTGCCTTAAACTCTGGCGTTCTCCTTTCCTTACTAACCGAGGAAGCTCCTCCGATACGTCCGGAGCAAATGGAGGAATTACTGGAACAGGGATGGGCTCATCGGTAAAGGCATAAGCCTCACTACATCGACCCTCCACTGAATGAGCATTGAATTCCCTCGAGAGAAAATCAACTAAGAAAACAATGCACATTTATCAGGTATAATCATTAACGCCTATGTTAAAAATGGTACAGGCGTCGAACTCAACTCACAAATTGTGAGATAGAGTCACGACCTTGTAAATGGTGAGACGATCTCAATTATATTGCGCACGCAAATGACAAAGCATATTAACGTGCGAATGACACGGTGATATACCTAAGCCTATGTGATGTAACACAACATGAGATCGCCCCATGTCATACTAAGACGTGTCTTGACTAAGTAAAACACGACTTGCGAAGCGTCCACTCCCAACGAAGGAGAGTGGCGGCTCTTCTCAATTGTCTCACAAAGGAGAGCAAAGCGAGGATATCATACCAGGTACATATTCATGATGGTTTATCTAGGTGAGACGATTAAAGCCACACTATACATACGAAGCACGGGATATACTGTCGCATGAATAACACGACAATATATCCGCCCCTCGGAGTATAGTACAGCGAGAAATCGCCCCAAGATAGTTCAGCCATGTCTTGACCAAGCAAAACATGACTAGTAAAGCGTCCACCCCCACGAAGGAGAGTGGCGGCTCTTCCCAATTGCCTCACAAAGGAGAACAAAGCGGGGATGCAAAATGCAGCATGATATCTCAAATGTATGAATGAAAGAGGCGGTGATAAATATACCTGTGCAGCTAAATGGCGCCGGCTCAGGCGACTGAGTCGAGGAACGGCCTCGAATAACGCAAGATCTCTTAGGCGACATATCTGCAGAGAGAATTATCAGGACAATTACGGAAAATGGAGAAATGTCAGATTAATGAAAGATAAAATGGTGCTCCGATCAGACTTAAGTAGTGGACTCGATACCGATACAGTTTCAACCCACGACCCATCATGCAACAAATTAAGCCAGAATTTCAGGGAATTGGTTAAAGCCGCCTGCGGGGCCAACAATAAACCACGACGTGTTTACAGAATAAAACTTCTGGCCATAACCGCATGTGAAATTAGGATGTCAGATCAAGTCTAAAATCAGTCGCAGTTCAACATTGGGTACTCGGTCATCAACCAAAGTTAGAAACCTATGTTTTGGGGTTTTCACCCATAACCGAATTCAAAGACCAGGACTTAAGAATCAAAACTTAAGCATTCCAACTCAAAGTGAACCCCCATCAAAGGGTCGACTACATGAAGAGGTCCAGAATCCCTGAGCCAGAGGTTTCAAACCAGAATGTTAGACACCGGGCATGTATGGGCTCAATTGTGAGATTTTATTCCAAGACCAACCAACCATTCAAGAACCCGAAATCAAGAACCAATTGATGGAGCAGGAAAACCTAAAACTGAACCCCCAAATGGTCGGTCATCACACAAGAAATCAGTCTTGGTGTTTCCCCCAAATCAGAAAAGCTATGGTTTCGGCTAAAACTCTATAACCGAAGTTCAAAAAGTTAAATGGGTTCGAATTGAAGATATAAAGAACGAGGCATACCTAAAATCCGATCAAGAACAGAGATGACGAACCCACGTCGCAAATCCCCTTCAAGATTCAAATCAAAACCCTAAGTCCCCAAACTGAGGCTTCAAGATTCTAGTCGAGCTCACAAATCAAATGAGGAAGGCTGGAAGAAGCTGAAGGATTTGAAAAGAGGAATAAAGGAGGGAAGAGAGAAATTTTCGAACAGAGAAAAAAATCGAAACGAATGAAGAAGAAGAACAGTCGTTCTTTTAAAGTACCGCCCGAAGGTGACTCGCAAAAGCCGAGTCACCACCAGCTGACTCGCAAAAGCCGAGTCACCACCAACTGACTCGCAAAAGCCGAGTCACCACCAACTGACTCGCAAAAGCCGAGTCACCACCAACTGACTCGCAAAAGCCGAGTCACCACCAACTGACTCGCAAAAGCCGAGTCACCACCAACTGACTCGCAAAAGCCGAGTCACCGCAAAGCTGCCTCGCCAGTTCCGAGTCTTTTGGGTATTTTGGTCCTTGGTATACAATATCCATATTTGAACTCCAATGGGTATACGAGTTTAAACTATTTCCCACCCTCGACGGGAAGTTCCTGGAGAATATCGTATACAATATTCTTAAAGATAACCCGGCGACCTCCGATAAGTATATGAGGCTAAACTAACTTTCAGAACTCCTAAGAGTATACGAGTATAAACTGGTCCTCTCTGCTTCAAATGCATGACTTTTGGTCAACGTCTGTCAAGGTGTCACCAGATGGGAATTCCCCAACAACGAGGGTCAACTCAACGTCAAATCAACGACGCCGTTTAGTTTCAAGATTTCAACAGCGGTCAGACGATAAACGCAGAGCCGTAAAAACTTCATCTATTCGACAGAACTCTGAATAGATTGAGGGCTGAAGGAGTCAAGAAATGAAACCCATGACAGGTCCTTCTGCAAATATAGCCTATCATATCCAAAGTATTTCAGGCTCCTCTATAAAAGAAACGAGACTGAAATACTTTGGAGGGGGTATCTATAGGCATTAAAAATTGCCCATAGGCCCTCAAACACAGTGCAAGACAAGGAAAAGACGATAAATGTTATTATCCAAGTCAAAGGAATTCATCCAAAATCAGCAAGGTGACGAAGCATACGCAAAACAAGGAAGCTGGAAGAATAACGAAGCTCGCACAGTTCCGAGTCACCAGGAGCTGACTCGCACAGTTCCGAGTCACCAGGAGCTGACTCGCATAGTTCCGAGTCACCAGGAGCTGACTCGTACAGTTCCGAGTCACCAGGAGCTGACTCGCACAGTTTCGAGTCACCAGGAGCTGACTCGCACAGTTCCGAGTCACCAGGAGCTGACTCGCATAGTTTCGAGTCACCAGGGGATCGGAGATCTGAGATTAAGAAGGCGAGGTGCTGTCAAATTGACCAGTCAACCACGAATTTCAGAGGAGAATCATCAGAGCTTGGCGAATACTTTCATAAAGAAAGCCCCTTCGAAAGGTTTGTGATTCTTTTCCCTTCTTTCCTCCGGATTAAACTTGGTTTTAATCTCGAGAAGAGCCACAATCTCGCTTGGTCGTGATTGTCGCTTCCGCAATTGTTTCCTTCGTGAAACAAGAGCGTAATTATATTGTCGATCGGCTTTGGTCTGTGGTGGTCCACGGACTAACGCGTCCCCGGCACAGGCAAAGATCCCACGCAAAGCAGCGGGAGATAAACTACTGCTGCGTTTTGTTTGATAAAGTTGTAATCTTTATTTTTCGTTGTAAGAAGATCTTATAAAAAGATCAACTCTCTTTTTAGTTTGAACTTGTAATCGATAAACGGTGTAACAGGTTTGAAAACAATGGAAAAGGAAACTTTTGACACAAACAGTCCCCACATCACTTGCCCCGACGATAAGGTTTAGGGTACTAAACCTTTTCCTTGTTGATTGTGAGGATCATCTTTAGTGATCTTCAGCATTGCTTTGGGGATGGGAACTACCCCCGCCGGTGCTTGAACCTCTGGGAGATCTCTTCCAAAACTCAGAGTGATCATATTTGTGGTCACCTATTTCTGTACCCTCTCCTTTTTTACAACTCCTACATCGTATAGGGCTTGACGCTTATCCTTGAGGATATAGCATTTGGAGGTATGGTGGCCGAGGAACCTGTGATACACGTAGTAGCCCGGTTCATCGATTTTGTTTGCCTCCTCAGGCTTGGTTACTTCCGGCAGCTTAATCATATTGCTCTTGAGGAGCATGTCGAGGGTTGCTACCACTTGGTTATCCCTGAAGTCGTATTGCCTCGGGGGACGTTGTTCTAATGCCCTAGGTTTCGGCCTTTGGGTCGGTTTGGGCGCCGGAGCGGAGTCAACGTTAACGGCCATGATCTCTTTTCCTCTAGCTCGAGGAGGATTCTTTGGCGTGCCTGGTTCTGTAGGTCCCTTTTTGGGGTAAGACTCCTTGGCCTCGAGCCTCTTGATCATATTCTCGACCTGTTCGCCCTGGCGAACGAGTTCTTTCCAGGTTCGGGTTTCTACAGTGCTAACCTTGGACAGAATAAGGATTGAAAGGTTGTTGCGGCACATCTTAATCAATGTCGCTTCGGAGACTTGGTCTCGGCAATGAACTAATCGGTTCCTGAACCTCTTTACGAAGTCATTGATTGACTCCGACTTCTTTTGCTTCTCGGTGAGGAGGGTGGCCATCGACACCTCGGTATCATCATCGAAGAAGCGGGCTAGGAAGAGTTTTTCCGCATCAGCCCGTGACTTGATAGAGCCTGGTTCTAACTTGCGGAACCATT
This sequence comes from Asparagus officinalis, assembly GCF_001876935.1. NCBI lineage: Eukaryota > Viridiplantae > Streptophyta > Magnoliopsida > Asparagales > Asparagaceae > Asparagus > Asparagus officinalis. The sequence goes on from NC_033795.1 coordinate 60,324,068, forward strand.
TGAAGACTACATCTTTGAGGGTGCCGATGAATAGTCGGGTAAGGATGGCATCATTCCCGGTGAGGAATCCGGTCTGAGCCATAAAGTAGTAGATGTGATGTGAAGGGGAGCCCTTACCATCAAATTGTACCAAACTAATGGGTTTGAATTTTGCCAGATAGGGGATCGTTTCCCACTCAATAGGGTACGGCCTGACCACCCCCAGTTTATTCATGTTTTGTTAGTGCTTTAAGGCATTGAGTTGCCTTTGGAACTCGTTGAATCTCTTGTCTCAGGTAGTACCCCAGGAGCACGACATCCCTACCAACGACTTTGAGGAGTGATCCGACAAGAGTTCAACATTATTCTCCTGTTCAGTCATCTGATTAGGAGTAGATCCCTATTCCTTGCCTCCCGCCAGCCTCCGTGGGGTACGCATAACCTTCTTCTTCTTCTTTTTGTTCAGAAGTTGCTCCAGCATGTCTCTTATGGACTCAATGGCGACCTGATGTTCTTTGAACTTTTGGGCGATCGTCTGATCACTCAAGGTTTCAGCCATGTGCACCCTTGCTGAGTCGCCATGACTCGAGTGTGATGTCTGAGACATGGCCGCCGCTGAGCAAACTTCCTCTTCACCCCCGGAAGGGGATGCGAGGAGAGCATAGTCGAGCTGGATGTTTACTCTCGTACGACTACGGGTGTGTAGGAATATACCACCACGCTTGCGTTAAACCAGCGGGTGGCTGGGCCCTAGGAAGGAGTCCAAATCTGGAGGATATGGAAGTACATTTTTACCCTTTCCCATCATGTTAACAGTAGAGGATAAGAGTTCTAAATCATTGACAGCGCCCTTCTTTGGTGGCCATGCCTTTGACGAGAAGATCTCGATTGGGAAGGGCGTTGAGTGAGCCTTTTGAAGACTGAAGGTTTCATCGTTCCTACACACTGGCAGTCGGTAAATACCGTTTGGATAAGACTTTCGCAGTGACACTGAGGATTCGCCTCGCGTATGGTGCATTTGCGAGTTAGGTAACCCTGGAGATCTTCCGTGGGTGGTTGGCGATAACCCTCAGCATCAGAAGGGACAACCATGTGATCGCATGAGAGAGGTTTAGATGAACCCTCTTGCGTACACTGGGTGGAATGGTTGAGCATTGGAGTTAGGCGAGTTCGCCTTAACAAGCGAGTCTTTGCACTTGGGCGAGCTCCTATTTGCGGGCGAACTTTGACCCTTTGTTCATGCAGGCGAGATGGTGAGGTATCGCCTACTATTTTGCCTTTGTCGTTAAGTCTCTTTGGCTTGCAATGTTTACCCGTTGAGTGGACTTGGTGAGGCCCGCTTGACTTTGATGGTTTGCCTGCTTGGGTATGCTCGCCTGCTCCGAGCAGCCTATTTGTATCAAGGATATGACATGAGAAACAAAGTTCGCTTAAGGGGGTAGGCTCGCCCACTTTGACTAGCTCACCCGAACGGTTGAGTTTGTCAGAAATATCGGACTCGCTAAAATGGGAGATATTACAATCAGAGCGAATTCCGCCTGAATATGAAGGTTCGCCTGATTTAGCAAGCCCACTAGTATTGGGAGGGTTATTTCTCTACCTTACGCTTTTTAGACATGAATAATGATTCAGGCCATCATAGGAGGTGAAGGTTCGGGCCTCCTGTTGGGCGAGGACTTGTCGTCGCCGCTGACGGACACTTCTAGAGAGAGGTGCGTCCATGCGGATCATGACGGAGTGGTCTGCGCCAAGCTGAACCACCATCTCTTCCTGAGCGGGAGTCTGCGAGGGTCATTTGGCAACCCCTCTGGTAGCCCTTTGCCCTGTGTTCTTGACCTCTGGTTTGGCCTTGATCAATTTGGAGGGAATAGGCTCCCCTAACGTGACTCAGATAGTGTCCTCAGGTATGGAGGCTTCGACTGTTTGAGGTCGGCCTCTACGCACGACTCTGTGGCATTTGCGGGATGCATTGCCACCAGAGGAGGATGAAGACAAGTACTCTTCGTACCTAGCTTGGTTGAACTTGATTTCTAGAGACTTCACGGTCGTCCCGACATCAACCTTGTCGAACTACGCTACCACCATTTCGGTTGAGGAAATATCTTCTCCCATTGTGGTCGCCATCTTTTATAGGTGTAAATTTTATTTTCTCGAAATGGAGATATCATTTGTATTGATAAGAATAGCTTATTACAAACTAATGAATTGAAACTACAATAGAAACGGAGGGTAGGCTCTCCTTGTTTAACGTGGGGACTTTGGTAGCGATAGGACGCCTCGCTCTGTTCTCGCACAGAGTCTACTTCCCTTGGATGATTCGATTTATGTTGCTGGTGAGCTTCGGTACGCAGTAGAAGCTAGTGTTGGTCGAGTTCGGGTTTCTGAGTTCAGTGGCATTTAGGGCCCGAAGCTAGGGAAGATGCTACAGTACAAAGATCATGCAAAGAGCCTGTCGTCAACTCAGTTGAGCGTTGAGAGCTGATGGTCCGACTAACTAATTGGATTAATCAATTAACTATGAACCTCTTTCCTGTATCTAGGAGAGGTTATTAAATAGAGGAGAGATGATGTGATCACTCCCTTGAATCATGGGATGTAACCATGTACTATTGGGAGATACCATGCTTCTCACTTGTACCATAAGCGGCTGCTTAGTGGGCTCGAAATACTATGCTTCTCCCTTTCACATCATGGGAGATGGGAAGGCCCATCCCTGTACATGATGTTGTGGCCGCTAGGTACTCTGGCGAGTCTGGCGAGTTTACCAATCGCAGGCGAATGCGGCTCTTGAGGAAACTTAACTCATGCCAGAGAGTCAAGTGTGCAGGCGAGTGTAGCGACATCGTGGATTCGACTGGTCGCTCGCACTATGGACGGTCGCTTGATGGGCTTAGAGTACTATGCTCCTCCCCTTCACGTCATAGGAAATGGGAAGGCCCATCCCTGTACGTGATGTTATAGCCGCCAGGTACTCTGGCGAGTCTAGTGAGTTTACCAATCGCAGGCGAATTTGACTCTTGAGTAAACTTAACTTGTGCGGGCGAGTCAAGTGTGCAGGCGAGTTTCTAATCGCCTAGCAGATTGCCATATGTGTAGGAAAATTTGGTAATCACATGGTCTTGGTTGTGCTGGCGAGTCAAGCACATGGGTAAACCCAATTTTCAAGTCGTGTGGGCGACTCGAATACGCAGGCGGATTTCAGGCTTATCTGCAAAGGTAATTTTTACCGCCTACAAGGTCAAAACACCTGTGTTTTTTATCTCAAACACAAAAGTCAAGACCTGCATTTTCAATCTCAAATACAAGGGATTAAGACCCGCATTGTCAGCTTTAAACGTAAACGCTAAAATTTGTGTTCCAATCTTAAAATGCAAAGATCAACCCTGTGTTTCATAATTAACGTCGAGGCTTATCTTCACGTTTCAATCAGAAGAAGATGATTCATCTTCCTCGTCGTCATCGACTCAGAACCCATCTAGAGTTAAAAGAAACTTGTCAAAACAAGTTAACACGTCCATACTTACCATAGCAAGCAGGAGCATGCGACGACAATAGTGACGGCGTGGTCGTGGAGGCATGAACACCACCGGCGTCCTCAACCGGTGGTATTTCCAAAGTTATCCCTATGACTTTCTTCGAAACAGAACTCATCCTTCTTGGTACCATGGTCGTCGGTGGTTGGAGATGGGTAGAGATCATCGGAAATCTTGAAGGAAATGAGGACTCTCATTCAGGAGTTAAGACAAAGATGAAGAGTTGATGGAACTCTTAAATTCAACTCAAGGGGTTTATTTATAATAGCAGCGAAACTGTTAATTCGGTGTAGGATTCTAGAATAGAATCCCAACCACCTAAATGCATTCCCAGCATTAAAAGATAAGGCGGTTAGCCTTCTTAAATGCAATGATCATGGTTGCATTCTAATTTCGTAAACGCCAAGCATAACTCTACGTTTTTAACTCTTAAACATAGAGCTAGACCCACGTTTCAAATCTTGAACTTGTGTATCGACTCTGTGTTTCAAGTAATCAAGTTCAAAATTTACTTTTGCATTTCAGATCTCAAACGATGGGTTCAACTCGCGTTTCCATCATGACAATTACTCTCATAAAAGTCATGTATCACAAACTATTTTGACAGAGTGTTTACAAAACATCTATGCACCTTCAATTGGGTCCAAGCCATATCAGTTGACAGCATTCCAAATGTCGTCAAGTTAACATTACACTTACGATGACCATCATCCCCATAGGGTTTGGATTCAGCTTGCATCACCCCTGATGTAACAATAATTCCTCTATCAAAATCAACTTATCGACTCTCATCCACAGAGCGATAAGTCCCCAAAATAGCTCAAAATTGCAATTAATTTATCAACTCCCTTCAATAGAGTGATAAATTTCCCAAATCTTGTTCAAGTCACAAGTACCAAAACTCATCACTTCTGATGATAAACTCATTTAGCAATTCTCCCCAGTGAGACGCTAATTTCCAAAATCTTATTCAAATCCTAAGTACACAAAATTCCCATCATGTTAATATCACACCTTTGACAATCAACTTATCGACTCTCTCCAATAGAACGATAAGTCCTCAAAGTTACCCCGATTACAACAAATTCCTATCACGTTAATATCACACCTCTAAAAATCAACTTATCAATCCTAGTCAATAGGATGGTACATCCTCAAAGTTACTCCGATCGTAACAAATTCTTGTCACGTTAATATGATACCTCTAACAATCAACTTATCGACTCTCTCTAATAGAGCGATAAGTCCTCAAAGTTACCCCGATCGTAATAAATTCTTATCACATTAATATCTCACCTCTGACAAAATCAACTTATTGATTCTTTTCAATAGAGCGATAGGTCCACAAACTCGTCACGTTAATATCACACCTCTAACAATCAAAATTACTTATCAATCCTCTTCAATAGGATGATAAGTCCACAAATTGATGTTTCATTAACACTATACCTCTAACAGTTAAAACCCCCTTTCAACTTGTTACTCTTTTGCATATGAGTATCAAGTGTTCATAAAATCCTTAGCGGATTAAACTTTTCTAGAATTACCCCGAGTGGTAATAAAGAAAAGAAAATTTCTGAATTTCACTCTAAGTAAAAATTCATGCCACATTAATATTACACCTCTAGCGCTTATAAGTTTCTTTCCTTATTTCAAGTGAAAACACAACACAGTAAGAACCAAACTTGTTAATTCTTTTCATGAGAATGACAATCGTTCAACACAACTCCAAGGGTTTGATGATTCTAAAATAGAATATCAAGTCCTGTCACCAACAAACATCCCGAATGAGTTAAAATTTTTCTAGAATTATCTTGACTAATAATAAAGAGAAGTTTAAATCTCACTTTTGTGTGGATATTTATGCTTCACCTCTTGCATTTTTCAAGTATTTTATTGTTCCATGTTAGAACATGACATGCAAAAGAAATAATAAAAATCCAAGATAGTATCACTTTTATTCAAAATCAAAAGGAAGTGATACAAGATAATATTGTTCTTATCAAAAGAACAAAAAAAATAAAAAAAGAGTTCAAGGCTCCATCAAGTGAATAGATGCGAGTTAGGACTTGATATCGGAGAGCTTCTCCTCGTGGTCAGCTCGCACCGTCTCTTCAGCTCTTCTCCAGAGCTCATATTCCTTGGGCACCACAGCAGCAACTTCTTTCTTAGCCTCTTCAAGATTCCAGACTTCTTTATGATAATTCACAAGAGTTTCCGTCGCCTGGAGGCTAAGTGTGGTTGTGATAGCTTCATCTCGAGCAAATTGAGCCTTCTACCGGACCAATTCCGCTTGTAAATGAACAATGGCCTCTTCAATTTCTCTTATATTTGAGTGAGTAACATTTAAAGCAGTCGTTCAGATATTCAGCTCCACTTACTTTTAAACACTTTGCTTCTACAAATGTAGGACTCAGAGTTCTTTTTCAGCTAAGCCCTGCTGAATTATTTCATACCATTTTGCCTCTTCAATCTGAATATCAACAAAAGTCGATGCAATTTGAGCTATGATATCCACATGTCTCAAGTCCTCTAAAGCTTTTAATTTCTCTTCTAAGCGAGCGACAACCTCTAAACAACATTCAACACATTGAATGTCACCCACGTATTTGATGTTATTCAGACTATTTGTTAAAAGAGGCTTGAAAGACTCAAAGGTGCCCCGACCGACAGCGACGATCTCAACCACCTTTTTCATCACAATTTTTAAATGGCCAAGAGAGATCTTGAGTAGGTTGGGAGTCTCTACCGGGTTTAAAGAAGCAATGAGAGATGGCACCAAGGTCCTCAAAGTCACAAAGCTAAGTAGGAAGTGAGCAGACGATTTCATTCTGGTGGCCGAAGAAGGGATTATGACATCTAAGTGCACCGGACTTGAAGAGAGATCTATAAGTGCTCCCATTTGAGCAAAAGTTGGAGTACTCGCAACCTTTTTAAGAGAAATTGTCAAAGGAATTAGAGAATTCATTGTCACTGGTGCAGGATATGGCTGCGCAGGAGGAGGAGTAGTTGTTAGTGTAGGTGGCAACTATTTTGGTGCCAGAGTTACGATTGTGGCCTACTTAGTGACTAGAGCTGGGAACCCTACATTAAAAAATATAAAAAAAATTATTAGAATACAAAAGAGAAAGTCTAGGGAAGTCTAAAATAAACATACTTACTGGTTGGAGAGATAGGAATATAACTTAATGCTTTATCTGAAGTAGCCCATGGCGTATCATCAAAGTCAGTGCATTCATCTAAAGAGTCTTCGTCATTGACGTCATCGTTGGTGTCATCGCCGATGTTGTCACTTCATGCATCATTATCAACCTCATCACCACCACCTCCTGGAGAACTTTCATAATCCACATTCTCCTCATCACCTACTATCGAATGTTCAGGTGAGTCCATGGTGGTAGTTGGCTTGTGTCCCTCATCGATGGCATTAATGCTGAAGTGGAGGGCGATGGACTTGCGCTAAGCCTTTTAGGTTCAGGCATTATAGGTTCATCCAAAGAATGGCTAACTTCTTCAACTAGAGTTGCAGGGTTCGTTGTAGGGATAGATTTTGCATCACCTACAAACGATTTATCCCCACCTTCTTCTTCAACCGGTGGATGAACAGAAGAGGCGGGACCTCCTAGAGCTGGGCCAACTAAAGGAAGCCTAGACTGACAAAAGAGCTCCATAACATTCGACTTTCGTTCTTCTTCCTCTGCATGCCACGCTTTATGGGCATCTTGCATAAGTTTAGAAGTGGGAGCCTCAAGTTTTAATTTGCGACAAGCTCGCTTTTCATATTCACTTTCCTTAGTCGAATCGAGAGCTCGTTTCCCCTTGGCCTTCTTGCTACGAGTTTCCACCCTTGAAGGTTCAATCTCATGAGTTTTAGGTACCCTATGTTCTTCTACTGGAACTCCTTCTTATGCTTGTTGCTTTTCTTCATCAGCAATTGCTTGCTCATATGATAAGTACTCGCTAACTCCCCAGGTGCGAGACTTTTTGGAACTCCTCTTCACATCATACCATTTTCGAATAGCTTTCAAGCAAAAGGTATAAATTTTGTACCTGAGGACTGTAAAACCCAACAAATTTGAATATTATGATATTTAATATGTTATACTATGATAAATAGCATATTTTGATGTTTGAGTATATTAGGAATTGAATTTGAGATCAATTCAGCTATTTATTCCCGAATATGAGAATGAATCAGAATGCACAAACCCTTAGTAGTCGACTAATGTGTAATATAGTCGACTACGAAGAGCCCATAATCAATTATCAGAATCTTATATATGGCAATGTAGTCGACTACTAATTAGGAATAGTCGACTATCGAGAATTTATGGACATGCCAGGTTTTAGTTTTTGGGTTAGATTTGTGTTATTTTCGAACCCAATTAATCCCTTCTATATATAAACACGTTTGTACCCTAATTTTTGAGATTTATCATGTCAGAATTCAACTGCCTCCTCCCCCTAAACCCTAGATCCGATTTTTGAATTTCCTCGAGGTATTTTGAGAAGCGACTTCGAGCGGAGGGTGAGATCAAGGGCTGTAGCTGAAGACAGAAGTTGTACACACGTTCAAGAGATCAACACAGTAATAGAGGCAAGATCTCCTGCATCCAAACCTTACCTATAGTGTAGTTTATGTGTTCATGAAGAAATACAAGTATATTGATGTTAGATCTAGTTGTTAAACATGTTAAAAAGGAGAATTTTTGATATAAAAGTTTCACCTGAGATTAGGATGTTAGATCTAGTTGTTAAACATGTTAAAAAGGAGAATTTTTGATATAAAAGTTTCACCTGAGATTAGATCTACATGTTTTACTTGTTGTTCATAATAAAAGGAGAATTTTTGATATAAAAGTTTCACCTGAGATTAGATCTACATGTTTTACTTGTTGTTCATAATATAAACGTAATCAAGATCATTAGGTTGCATAAATCTACATTTAAATCTTGTTTTCTATGAATTAATCATTCTTAAAACACTAAACTTGTGATGTAAAGGAGATCACAAGTAAATTATGATTTGTAAAACCCTAGATCTGGGATATTTTGGTTCTATAATCATGATTAAACAAAATTATTTTAGTTTTAACTTTAACATGTAAGCATGATTCATGTTGATTAAATCGATGATTAGGGTTTATTACAAGTTCTTGTTTAAATGAAAAGATTAAACCCATTTAGTTGAAACCAAGGGTTTAGATAATCATGGTGATGATTCTTTTGATTGGTATTTACTAGTTTTATGTTGTATTAAAGTATAATTATCACACAACGATTGCAATGTGTTGTTTGTGCATGAATCTGTGTAGGTTTTGACTTAGCAGTCAACTACTAAGTGTAGTAGTCGACTACTCAAGTCCGAATTGACTTAACAAAAACTAGGTTAATACATAATAGTCGACTAATATTCTTATTAGTTGACTACTAATCCTAAATTTTGTATAACAGAATCTGGTGGACTGAGTGTAGTCAACTACTAAGCCTAATAGTCGACTACTAAGACTGATTTTTTGTGTTATGTATTGTTTTGTTTTGAATTGCGACTACGGGTTTAAGTTACATATTATAGACATAATTATAAATGAATAGTGTTATAGTACATATGGTAATAATCTAGTGAGGGATTTTATTAAGTATTAATTCGAATACACATTTCCTATATCATGGTATCCGCACTAGAGTTTGCGCAGAGATTTGCGTACCTATGTTGTTATGTCCACACGAGTGTGCGCAGAGGTCTGTGTACTTATGTTGTTGTATCTACACGAATGTGCGTAGAGGTCAGTGTACCTATGTTGTTGTATCCATACGAGTGTGCGTAGAGGTCAGTGTACCTATGTTGTTGTATTTTCACGAGTGTGCGTAGAAGTAAAGGAACCTATATCTTCGTTTCTGCATAGTTATGCGTAGAGTTTGAAATGGTTATTAGTGTCGTGCACGAATGTTCTATTAGTTGGGAAGAATCAGAAAAGGAAACTTATATGACTTGATAGCTCAAAAATATTTGTCGAACACTAAATATGATGTAAATCATTTCATGTGTAGTTTACTTCTAAGACACTCACATGTTNAATGTTGAATATTATGTTTTACTTACATACTTTCATTCCAGTCATTTTTTGTGTATTATTATTTCATAGTCACGGGGGAAAAATGATTTCTAGTTAAACTTTTCTTAACAGATAGAGCCTCCACTACATATAATAGCCCTTCCCCTAGGGGTGGATGTAGTGATCTTACTTAAGCGTGCTGACGCTTTTGTTGTTGTTCTTTTTATTTTTATTTCCCTTTTAGGTGGTTCAGAGCATCAAAGAGTCACATGATGATGGAGTTCTTGCATAGTCGCCATCATATAAGCTAGTAGACGTGACTCCACAGTAGGCTGGCTTTATGTTCGGTTATTAGAGTTCCTATTTATTTCTCATTTTGTAGAAGCTGTGAGCCTTGGTACATTTTTAGTTGATTCATGTCGTGATACATTCTTTTATTTTAGGATGTAAGATGTACTTTAGATTTGTTTCTTTGAGATATGATTTATTTAAGACACTTTATCCTATATCATGTCAGTTACAGTTATTTCGTTCTATTACATATTTGTACCTGTACTTTATTTTTTATTCTACTAAAGGATATTGTTATGATTGGTGAAACTTGATGTTACATCAGTGTGGGTGCATAACAGGTTTTCCATCTATGGGTTCACCTTGGACTACAAGCATGTGTGAAAATGAGGGCATCACAGTTGGTATCAGAGCTCTAGTTCTAGCATCCGTAGGATCATTCCTATGTCGAGTCGTGGAGCTAGAATAGAGTTTCCTAGGATTCATGTACAGAGTCCATTAGGAATTCTTAGTATGAGTGAGGACTTTATATGCGTATAATTCCAAAATTTATAAAAGAAAATTTATGACAATAGTGATACTTTGGTTATAAAGTAATTGCATGAATAATATATAATATGAAACATTTATTTCTATAAGTTATTCAGACGTGGACGTGGATGGGGAGGACCGAGAGTTGAGTAGGATGAGCCAGAGCAGCAACAAGCTCTGCTTGAGCAGCAGCAGGCTCCACTTGAGCAGTAGTAGGCCTCGCTTGAGTAGCAATAGGCTCCACCCGAGCCGCAACAGGTTCCCTAGTATCTGGTAGACCTTATGACACCTATTGCAGCCAGACTCGCAGCACTTGAGGAGCGAGTGGCGAGTCAGACTCTACTTGTTGCACCACCACCTGTTGTGCCACCACCAGTGCAGTTATTCTGATTACTAAGGAGTCCCTAGTGGTTACCCCAGGATGCATTCCACCCGTAGTTACAGATAGAGCCGCAAAGTAGGAGGCATGGCTTTGACTGATAGAGAGGTACCAGAAGATGAGGTCATCGGAGTTTCAGGGATCATCAAACTCACTTCAGGCCTAAAAATGGAAGGAGGATGTAAGTAATATCCTCGATTTACTTGGTGTGGATTCGGTGCAAAAATAGAGGCTAGCAGCTTACGGCCTCAAAGGCGATGTTGGAGAATGGTACCGACTCCAGTTCACCCCAGAGCATGGGATGGTTCTTACTTGGGAGGATTTTATGTATTTCTTCGATGAGCAGTATATCTCTTCTGTGGCATGGGCCGGAAAGGAGCTAGAGTTAACCAAGTTAGAGTAGGAGGACATGACTGTGGTGAAGTACGAGAGTAGATTCATGAGCCTACTTTATTTTACAGGTATGTGGCAGTCAGGAGAGCGCCAGGCACAAATGTTTTTTATGGGACTTCGACCTAGTCTCTGTCCATACCAATATCCAGGAGATTCTGTTCAGTCATAGAGGTAGTGGATGTAGCTATCTCATAGGAGACCGAGACGATGATGTTCCAGAAGGCTAGAGAGAGTAGTAAAAAATCCGAACAACAAAGTGATAATGGCAAGGGTAAAAGACCTTTCGTCGGATCTGGAGGACCCTAGCAGAGGGGTAAGAGTTTTCAGCATCAACAGCAGAGTCAAAGAGGACCACATCATAACCAGATGGCGCAGCAGTAGCGTCAATTTTAGGGGACGTGACATAACTATCAGAGGGTTGGGCACAAGGCATCAGAATGCTACAGTGCACCTAGAGGAGGTTAGTAGTAGGGTCAAGGTCATGGTGAGCAGCAGGACTGTAGTCAGGTTCAGCAACAGCAGTAGGGCCACAGTTACGACCAGTAGTAGCAGAGGATTGAGGCACCACTGCCATCCCGAGGATTGAGGGACGAATAGGCTAGGTTCATTCTATTTAGAGCTACCTCAGGATCGGATGGACCTACATATTTCATCGCTAGCTGCACATCAGACACCAGCCACTGGTAGGGTCTATGTCGTCGTACTACGTTACCATGGTGCGAATGGACCGATAGTGGAAGGTATCTTTCTTGTGAATTCTGTTCCACCTCAAATCTTACTTGATTTAGGAGCCTCGTATTCTTTTATATCTCATACCTTCATGCATAAGCTCTAGTTAGTTGCACATCCCTTGGATGATCCATTATCAGTTTCTACTCCTCTCAGGAAGATGTCCCTATTAGAGAGTGTTTGCAGGAGATGTGTTATCGGTATAGATGAGTCTGAGTTCATTATAGACTTGATCATTTTGTGGATGTCGAGTTTCGATGTCATTCTCGGTATGGATTGGCTTTCGTCATATCAAGTTAGTATCGACTGTTTTGCTAAAACAGTCAGCTTGTGAGTATCAAATGAGACAGAGTTGATCGTAGCGACCTCACAGGGCAACCAGTTTGCGGAGTCTTTTCTGGCCTATGTCGAGGAGATATTGTTATGGGATAGGGGTACCGATTTGAGTGAGACATGAGTAGTCTCCAAGTATTCGGATGTTTTCCAGGACATACCAGGTTTACCTCCAATGAGAGAGGTTGAGTTTTGTATTGAGTTGCAGCCCAATACGGCACCAATTTCTCAAGCACCTTATCATATAGCACTGATTGAGATGAGGGATCTATAGACCTAATTAGATGAGTTATTATCCAGGGTTTTATTAGACGGAGTCATTCTCTGTGGGGAGCACCGGTCCTTTTTGTGAAGAAAAAAGACGGTAGTATGCGATTGTGCATTGATTATCGTGAGTTGAACAAGGTTACTATTCAGAATAGGTATCCATTACTAAGGATTGATGACTTGTTTGACCAGCTACAAGGTGTGTAACACTTCTCAAAGATTGATCTTCATTCTAGTTATCATCAGTTGTGGGTTCGGAAATTGGATATTCCTAAGACCACCTTTTTGACTCGTTATTGGTCCTTCGAGTTTCTCGTCATACCATTTGGCATGACTAATGCACCCACGATATTCATGGACTTGATGGACTAGGTTTTTCATTTTTTACTTGGACCAATTTGTGATAGTGTTTATTGATAATATTCTTATTTATTCAAGATCGGAGGTAGAGCATGAGCAGCGTCTTCGTCTGGCTTTGCAGACTCTACGAGAGCACCGGTTATACGCTAAATTCAGAAAGTGCAAATTTTGGCTATCTGAGGTTAGATTTCTTGGCCACATTATTAGTAGAGAGGGCATTGTAGTGGATCCTACTAAGGTGGTGACAGTGCTTGATTAGGAGTAGCCGACTACAGTTACAGAGAATCGTAGTTTCTTAGGCTTGGCTGGTTATTATAGGAAGTTCATTTAGGACTTCTCGAAGATTATGACGCCACTTATATGCCTTACAAAGAAGGATGTATAGTTTGTTTGGAGCACAGAGTGCCAGGAGGTCTTTGAGACATTAAATGTTAAGTTGACTACAACGTCGGTGTTGACTATTTTGAGCAATGATAGGACATTCGTTGTCTACATGGATGCATTATTAGTAGGTCTAGGAGGCATTTTGATGCATACCCAGAGGGTAGTGGCATACATCTCATGGTAGTTGAGGACACATGAACATAACTACCCCACACACGACTTAGAGTTGGCAGCAATGGTCTTCGCATTAAAGACATGGAGATATTACTTGTATGGGGTACAGTTCGAGTTATTCATAGACCACCAGAGTCTGAAGTACTTATTCTCTCAAAAGCAACTCAATCAGAGGCAATGGTGATAGGTTGAGTTTATTAAGTTATATGAGTTCACGATTCATTACCATCCGGGGAAGGTGAACCTCGTAGCAGATTCTTTGAGTAGGAAGTGTCAACATCAGATTGCAACTTTGAAGTGCTCATTATATTGAGATCTTCATACTCTTAGCCAGTATGATTTTAGACCAGAGATTGGAGGGACCAACATATTTTTGGGAGTTATGTCAGTACAGCTATCTTGGTGTGATAGGATGGTCAGAGCTCAACTAGAATATTATTGGATTCAAACCCATAAGAAGGAGATTTCTAACGAGCCCAAAGCTGATTGGACTGTTGGAGCAGATGGAGACCTTTGAATGAAGGGTCGATTAGTTATGCCTGCTAATGTAGAGTTGAAGAGAGATTTGTTTGGTGAAGCGCATCATACCAGGTACACAGTGCATCCAAACACAACAAAAATATACAAAGACAAAATATACAAAGACCTAAAAAGATGATTTTGATGGAGAGCGGTATGCGTAGGGAAATAGCAAAATATGTTGCTAGATGCTTTACCTGCTAGCAGGTGAAGGCAGAACATCAGAGACCCACAGGAACCCTACAGCCTTTACCCATTCCAGAGTAAAAATAGACAAGTATTCCTATAAATTTCATTGTAGGGTTACCGAAGTCGAAGAAGGGGAAGATTCCATTTGGGTGATAGTTGATCAATTGACGAAGTCAGCATATTTCATACTAGTAAGGACTACCTAAACCACTAAGACTTATGCGAGAATCTTCATTCGGGAGATAGTTTGACTTCATGGAGTTCCAGAGACGATCATATTGGATTGAGGCTCAGTTTTCACTTTATATTTTTAGAGGAGCTTCCAGGATTCGTAAGGCAGTAGATTAACATATAGAAGCATGTTTCACCCATAAACAAATAGGAAAACTGAGAGAGTAAATCAAGTATTAGAGGATATGTTGCGGGCTTCCATTTTAAACTTTCAGGGTAGCTGGGAGGACCATATTCCCTTGACCGAGTTTGCTTATAACAACAATTATCAAGCGAAGATTGGTATGGCTTCATATGAGGTATTGTACGGGAGACCCTGTAGATCCCCGATTTGTTGGGTAGAGCCAGAGGATAGCTAATTACTTAGGCTGAAACTTGTGAGGCAGACTACTGAGAAGGTAGCATTGATTAGGGAGGGAATTCTTGCCACTCAGAGTGGCAAAAAAGCTACGCTGATCAGAGACGATGACCTTCATGATAGTTGAGTCCCGTGATATATTGGTCCATTCATGATAGTTTAGCGTATTAGAGCCGTTTCGTATCGGCTAGATCTTCCAACATCAATATCGAGTATACACGATGTTTTTCATGCTTCGATGCTTAAGAATCATTTACGCAATGAGGAGTAGCAGTGAGTATTAGATGCACCAGAAATTGAGCTTAATGATGATTTGTCTATGATAGAGATTCCTGTTTGTATCCTTGTCAAAGAGGCCAAGAAGCTTAGAAACAAGATTATACCATTGGTTAAGGTTCAATAGAACCGGAAAGAAGCTGAGGAGGCTACTTAGGAGCATGAGGAGGATATGCATTGTGACTGCCCACACTTGTTTGAGCAGGTAATTTGATTATGTTTTGCTTATATACGTGATTGTCGATGTGGACATATTTATATTTAACACTAGAATGGGGGGGCTAATACTTGTTTCCGTCAAAAGTTGCTTTCATTGTCATCAAACCTGTTATACCGTTTATCGATTACAAGTTCAAAGAAAACAAAGAAAAGTTGATCTTTTTATAAGATCTTCTTACAATGAAAATTAAAGATTACAACTTTATCAAACAAAACACAGAGAACGTTAATCACCCGCTGCTTTGCGTGGGATCTTTGCCTGTGCCGGGGACGCATTAGTCCGTGGACCATTACATATCAGATCCGGTTGATAAGTTTGATTAATGCTCTTGTTTCATGAAGTAAACAATTGTAGCAGCAACAATCATGACCAAACAGGATTGTGGCTCTTCTCGAGATCAAAACAAGGTTTGATCCGGAGGAAAGAGGGGGAGAGAATCTCAGACCTTTCGAAGGCTTTCTCTTTATAAAAAAGTTCACCAAGATCTGTCAATTCTCCTCTGAAATTTGTGGTCTATTGTTCAATTGGACAGCACCTCACCCTCAGACAGATCCTCTCAATTGAAGACCCTGGGCTTCTATTTATAGGCTTTTGTTGCCACATTTTCTGATAAGATCAAGTGTTTTGACATCATCTATCATTGATAACCGCCTAGGCGCACTTAAGGATAACTTCAGAATAATTAGGGAGGTCCTGGGACTTAAGAATTCAAATAAAACATCAAAATCTGTGTTTTGGGAGGTTTGGGAGGCCCAGATAATCGTGGTGACTCGGAGCTGTGCGAGTCACCATTTGGTGACTCGGCGCTATGCGAGTCACCATTTGGTGACTCGGCAATATGCGAGTCACTTGGCCAATTATCATCTTTTTTTGACTTTTTTGTCTATTTGTCATTCCTTCGGTTCGCTTGCTCTCTCCTTTACATGTGTTTCATGAATTTGTTGAGTTGTGCGCTTTTACCGATTCTCTTAATGCTTTTCATCATCGTCAGAAAAACTTCTTTAACTTGGATAATATCATTCATCATCTTCTCTTTGTCTTGAACTATGTGTGGAAACCCATAGGTAATTTTTGATGCCTACAGATACCTCCTCCAAAGTGTTTCAGTCTTGTTTCTTTTATAGAAGAGGTTGGGATACTTTGGACATGATGGGCCCAATCTTTAATCGGTGTGACAAGACCTATAATTGGTTTTTGATCTCAGTTTCTTCAGTCTTCGATCTTATTCAATATTTTGTCGAATAGATGAAGTTCTTTCGATACTACGTTTATCGTCTGACCGCTGTTGAAGTCTTGAACTAAGACTGGTGTGTAAATTTCTGGACTTAGCTTGTGCCATCGAGTTGACTTTGAACTGATCATCTTCGTCAGAATTTATATCTGTAGTTTTGTTTTGGCAAAGCCATTGATGTGTTGACCTGTGTTAACACAGTTTATACTCGTACATTAACTGGGGTCTACATAGTTTAAACTCTTTAGGCGTTGGAGTTAGGAGGACTAATTTATACTCGTATACTCATGAGAGTTTTGCCAGGTTATCCTTAAGAATATTCTGAATGATATTCTCTAGAAACTTCCTGGTAATGGTAGGAAATAGTTTAGACTCATATACTGATTGGAGTATGAATACGGGTCCCTTATACGTCAAAAATATCTGAAAACGGGTCAAAATACTTATAAATTGGCCAAACAGCTTGTCCCACGCGCGAGTCACCATTTGGTGACTCAGAACTGTGTGAGTCACCATTTAGTGACTCGGAGCTGTGCGAGTCAGTACATGAACTTTTTTTTTGTTCGGTCTAGTTTAGGACTTGGTTCAATTC
Source organism: Asparagus officinalis (assembly GCF_001876935.1). Classification (NCBI taxonomy): domain Eukaryota; kingdom Viridiplantae; phylum Streptophyta; class Magnoliopsida; order Asparagales; family Asparagaceae; genus Asparagus; species Asparagus officinalis. The sequence goes on from NC_033795.1 coordinate 60,341,093, forward strand.
CAGCTCGGCTTGGTTTGGTTTGAACCTGGTTTGGTCGGGTTCAAGGCCCTTTTAAAACCCCGACTCCTTCATCTTCTTCTCTTCTTCTTTTCGACACTTCTTCAATTCGAAAATTCCCTCCCACATTCGGGTCTTCTTGATTAGAGTTCTTGACCCTCTCCTATTTCCCCCTAAATCCTACTAACTTCACACATTTGAAAGCTAGGGTTTCGGTTTTGAACTTGAGCGCTTGTGGATTCTCAAGGTTTTCATTCTCCTTGATCCTTCTTCAAACTCAGGTAAGGGTTTTACTCTTTCATGGCTTCAGTTTTGATTTTCCAACTTTAGGGTTTAGGAGTATAATTGAAACCCTAGTTTGATTATTGGTTAATTTTGATAGGGACCTTCGAGAGATTTCTTGGATTTGAACTTCTTGTTGCTATTTTACTGAGTTCATCCTCCTTCATTTTCAGGTAAAACCCGCATTCAATGGCCTCAATTTGACTTCTTCCTTTTAAATGCTTGATTTTCTGAAACCCTAGCTTTTTTTGATTTAGGGGTAAACACCAAGCTTGTTATCTGGCCGAGCATTTGAGGGAATCTTAGTTTGGGTTCATATGCTCTGATATTTCAGTTGTATGGCCAAAATTTTTGAGTGGTTGAATTGGTTAAACCTAATTTTGGGTCGTATCCCTCTTGTTCTTGATTTGATTCTGCCTCTCAGACATGTAGGAGTTGTTGTCTGGTTGCCCACTTAAACCCCTAATTTTTGGTTTGTTCGATCTCGTTTAAGACCCGAGCACTTGATTCTTGAGTTTGTGCATGGCTAAAATTCTTTGAGACTTGTAATCATGGCTGACCTTTATACACACGAATTTAGTCTAACTTAGGCTAGTGATCTTTGAGCTTTTAGTCGTGCACGAGGATCATATTCATAGACACATCGAGTTTTCTTGTTTAGCCATGTGCATATCTTGAACCGAAACTCCGAGATATTTGGCTAGAGTTCCGAAATTATGGTATAGTCTATTGCAAGAGCAATCATGGGTTGAAACTGACTCTGTATTGGGCCCACTATGTAGGTTTAATCGAATTTTTAACGATAAACCTCATTTCATAGGACAATGCTATTTTCCATTTGTATTAGCTTGCTATTCCTCAACCTCTGACGTAATCGAACTGTTAGCTCTCTTTTCAGATATGTCACCCAAGAGATCCTACGTTCCTAGAGGTCATTCGGCGACTCAATCGCCTGAGGTGACGCCTTTTACTTGCACATGTATAACTTCATAATTTCTTTTTTATTCATGAACTCAATATATCATTCTGCATATTGCATTCCCTCTTTGTTCTCCTTGGTTAGGCAACTAGGAAGAGCCGCCACTCTCCTTCGTGGGAGTGGATGTTGGCCTTCTTGTTTTGATGATGTTTAATAAACAATTTACCACTAATGTTGTTTGTCTAGTATTTGTGTTTTCTTATTTATTATAGACAAACAACGTTGTTGGAGGTTGGATGGATTGCGCCATAACGATCATATCAAATGGAGGTTGGCGGAATTGTGGAGTGAAGCATCGTACAATTCAAGTTCAAGATCCAAGTTTAGCTTCATCCGCAACGTGTACCAAGTTGAGCTCAATGAACATCAAGATCAAGCTTGGGTAATTTAGTTTAGGATTTATATTATGTGTGTTTAATACGTTAAGCTCAATATCTATACACACACATTTATTAGTTTCTTCGTATATATATATATATATATATATATATATATATGAAATTATATATTTTATATTTTCTATTGTGTTTTTGAAAACATTGCATAGAATATGCAATTTTGTGAAAATATTGTATTCTTAGTTTGTAGACTTCAATATCAGTTTATACATGTTTTACTAAGTCTATAAAAACATTTCACAAAGTTTCAAAAGTTGGTTTATGTCAAAACATCAAAATTCAAGTATCTCATATTTTTATGTTTTGGACTATTTTGTAAAATGATGATATTTTTCATTTGGGAGGTCCTTTCTGATAACCAGTCACTATAGTATGTTTATTATCATGTCTACAATCATTCCCCAAAGTTTTACATTTTTTGGAATTTATTTGATATTTTTAAACAGGGTTTTAAAATCAGCAAATCAGTTTTTATATATGTCAGTTTTCGGTCGACCGCACCGGTCGACCGATCATTTGTTCATTTCTCACCATGCGACAGAGAGTTGGTCGGTCGACTGGTCCGGTCGACCGAAAGCTCCATCGGTCGACCGCACCGGTCGACCGAAGAAGTCTGCCTCCCTTTCCTTGTTTTCAGACCTGCTCGCGGTCGACCGGATTTGCCATCGGTCGACCGAATGCTTTCCATCGGTCGACCGACGAGATTTCCGGTCGACCGACAAAAGAGCCGTTGGCTCCTAACGGCTATTTCTGAGCTGATCTGTCTGGGGCTTTTCTGTCTTTCTCTTGGGGGTTTTTGGCTGAGTTTTGAGAGGGTATAAATACCCATTGCTGATCTCTTTTCAAACTATCTAAGAAGTTTTTAAACAAGTTTTAAACAAGGGTTTAAGTGTGTTTAAGGGTTTGTTTTGTTTGTGAAGAAGTTTTCACAAGTGGAGGAGATCATCTTCTTGTTTGGGCTCCAATCTCCATCTCTCCATCTTGTCTTCCATTGAGAAGTTTTCTAAACTCTACTCTAGCTTTCATTTGTTATTTGTTAATTATCATTTCTATTAAAGCTAGTTTTATATTGAGTTTAGATTTGTTTTTATATTACTCATTGTTACACACACCCACATTGAGCTTTTAGTATTTACATACATAGTATAGTTGGGTGATGAGAGATTGTAACTTTGAGTTGTGCTTTAATTGAGTTCTCATCTATTGTAGAGAACAAATTTATATTTGTTACATTGTGAGTGTTGTAAGGTTTTCGGTGAGCTAGAAAACCGAGTGTGTTGTGAAGTTTTCGGTAAACTAGAAAACCGAGTGTGAGGAGTGAACGTTGTTCGGTGAGCATTGAAAACCGACATAGTGTGGTTGTAAACGTTATTCGGGTGAGCGTAGAAAACCCGGTTGTGATAGTGGATTTCTCCCCGGGAGTGGGGAGCGGAGACGTAGGACGGAAGGTCCGAACTCCGTGAACATATTGCTTGTTTGAGTGTGCTTTGGCGTTCATTCATATTTATGTTCATATCTTATATCGCCATTATGCATTGCTCATTTCTATATCATCCACTATCCTGTTTAGATTGTTTACCCTTGTGTTGTTTATATATCCTTGCATATATACATATTCATCATATAGGATATATCTCTTTGTTTGCATTGCTTATCCTAGCTTATATATCTTGTGGTATTTCATATTTGCTAGGATAACTTATCAATTAATTTTAATTAGCATTTAATCGGATTAGATTAGCATAAGACCCTAATCACCCCCCCCCTCTAGGGTCTAACAGTGGACGCTTCACAAGACTTGTTTCGCTTGGTCGAGGCACGTCTTAATTAACTTGGGGCGATCTCATGTTGTATCGCGTTACGTGGGCCAGGGTATGCTATCGCATTATTCGCACAGTAACATACCTTTCCTTTTACGTGCATGATGTGATTGAGATCGCCTCGCCCTTTATAAGGTCGTGACTCTATTTTATAGCTCATGAGATGAGTTCAACGCTTATACTGTCTTAATATAGGTATTTATAATTGTGTCATTAATCATTTATTATTTTACCTCAGTTAATTTTCCCTTGAGGGCACTCAATGCTCTTGGAGTGGAAGGTCGCTCTAGTGAGGCTTACGCTACCACTGACGAACCTGTCCCTGTACCGACGGCCCCTTAATTTGCTTCGGATGCACCGGACGAACTTCAGTAATTAATATGGAAGGGAGAGCATCGTTCCTTAAGATAACTGAATGCGGATGTGCCTTTAGTGAAGCACCCAAGTTCCACACATCCATTGAGGAAGCCGGAGTATCTGTTTGGCGACTCTACTGAAGATCCAGCTGCTATGTCTTTAGATGGGGGGCATTTATACCTTCCTCCAATTCCTCGTTACTGTTTGTTCACAGAACTTCGATGCCAGGCTGTCTCGCGAGAAATGTCGTGGTGGTTAACGGAGGAGCACGACCATGTTCATTGTAGATATATCACCCATGGTACAATTCCTAGATCAAGTGATCAGAATCAAATAATCGGGTTACATTCGGAGGTCTTGGGATTGAATGACCCACCCAGAGGTGAAGTCTTCACCGTTGCCAACACCGTGAAGAACCGGCTTGCGAATTTAGATCGAGAAATGCCAGCAACCGATCATCAAGGTTTTGGTTGGGTGCACTCGTCTAATAAGGTTTGGTGGACCCGCTTAAGACATTATATCTTAAACCGGTTTGAGGTTGAGTTAAAGGGGAATGGTTTGTATGAGGTAGTCCGCACCACTACTTATGGGCTGACAATAAGTGTTCCCCATTTCTTGGCGTTACTAGAGATTTACAACCCTGACACTAACACGTTCTTGACCAAACATGGGGAGTTAGGGTTTGGCGTTGCATGAGATGCATAAAGTGTTAGGCCTCCCAATGGGTAACATGATCTACCAAGAATATTTTCCTTCTGACCGGGAGCTACGGCAGCTGAAGTTGCGGACGCCCGATCGCTATGACATTTTCTCCCCCCCCCCCTGCCACTACCACATAGCCTTGGCAGGTGCTGATCTGCTATCCAAGAATACAAGACCACAAGTAAGTCTGAAGAAGTTTGCAGATTATTTGTTCAAGAATCTAGATAGTGGTCCAGTTGAAGCGATATATAGACTGACATCGTTGACTCCTTCAGAAGTGAACGAGTTAATTCAAAAGTCGAGTGCTCATTCATTTACTACAGCTGGCGTTGAAGGTGGGTTTCTTGTTGGAACTAAGTTTCAAACGTATTTGTGGCAAGCGGTGAAGCCGGTCCAGCCCATGACATTACTTGCCGGCTATCTCTCTCTTTGGTTAAAAAAATGCATGGTGTCGTTCCAATCCACAGACGCTCTGCCTCTGGAAGTCCTTTATTCTGCAGTCTTACTTGCTCATCGAAAGAATTTATCTCTTCTTCCAGCAATGGTCATGGATATTCACCGAGGGCTTCATCAGATTGTGAGCGTGTTTACCCAAGAGGGAAGTCGGTCGTCAGCCCAAATTCCACTTACAAAAGCAGAGCTCCCCTATACCTATTTGATGGCCTGGTTCATGCTATATTGATCAGATATGATGTCGGCCCCCACTTCTGCAGATCCATCAGTTCCCTTTCTCACATTAATAGAATATTATAAATGGAAAGGATGAGGGTTCATAGAAATCAAAAGGCAGCTTCAGAATAAGAAGTGTTGGGCTTTCTCAACCCTCTTCTCGTGGTTTTCGGGTCAACAAGGTGACTCATTGGTTGACACAGAGAAGTTTAGGACACATCAAACTGGTCTTGATGCTGGTTGTTTTGATTGGTTAATCAATATTCGACCAGGCTACATGATCTTCCGGGTATAAAACCGTTGTTATATAGAGTCGTACCTGCCATGTCGGTTTGCCTAACAGTTCGGGTATGATCAAATTTATATTAGGAATCCAAATCGATAACTCCAAACTCGTAGTGGCTTGATAGATGGGGCTAGAGCTTGGTTATGGAGCATTACTGGATGCACTGGTGTCAAATTCAAACTTCTCGGTGCTGAGCGTAGATTAGAGCTGACGTTCCTGCAATGTCGATGTCTTCTGGCAATGAACAAATCTGTGTCCGTCCGACTGATTGTGGAGTTGCAGCCGAAGAGGCAACTCGGATTGCCACTCGGATTGTGCGTGAGGCAGCATGCGGGTGTTTCTGACTAAGGGAAACAAAAAGAAGGTACCTCTACTTCTAGTGACAAAATCCCGGAAACTAAGATCATGGGTAGCTAGGAGACTGAAGCCGGCAATTATCACGAGGACCTGGAAACAGGTCCATCGGATCCTCTCTCTTTAGAAGTATTTGAGTTAGCATTGATTGCTCATGCTCATCGCTCTAGCTTACCCAAGCCTTCACCGGCTCTGAGGAAGCCAAGAGTATGAGTTATATGCACTTATGCTAACAAGATATAGGTTGAAATCGAAGGTGTAGCTTCCGAAGAAGAAAGAGAAGAAGAAAGGCCTCGTCCCATACGTCGGACGAGCTCTCAGCCTTCAACTCAAACTGGTCTGGGGCGAGAATTATGCTCCAAATTTACTCATGAACGAGTTATTGATCCGAAGGAAATTTTGTCCGCCAAGCATAAAAAGTTAGCTTCCAAGCGACGTGTTGAACTCCCGATTTCAGAAACGAGGTCCACTACTGACATACCTATTGGTGGAGGAGGTAACATTTTAACTTTTTATGATCTTCTAACCGTTCTATTTATTAATTCCTAGACTTAGTCATTCTCGTGTCCTAGGAGGTCGTGAAGAAGGTGAACAAGAATATGACCCTCTTTCTCCCTGCTTTGATGGTTTCGAAGGGTCTGACTTCTCCCCACCAATAGATGAAGTCATGGCTGAAGAACCCACAGGTGTTGGAACAGATACAAATGTTGAGGCTATCGTAGACTCCGACGTCGGACCCGATACCACTAAAAGTGTTAAAGATCCAGGTATATTTAACATCGGTGATTTGTCCTTCATTTTGCAGGAATTAAACGATTCGGAATTTGTGTCTCCGCTAATTGTTTATATGCTTCTTACCCTCTTAGAAAAATTGTAAGAAGCGGTCCCAAGGACTAAGGCTGCGGAACTTGGCATAGCTACTGCAAGTAAATTTCACTTCCTCTTATCGCGCGTTCTCAGCTTTTCATCTTTCTGCTTTAATATTTTGATTCTGTGTAAATGTTCTAGCAGAGGATCTGGGTGGTAAGGGAGCTCTTTGTATTCTGATGATAGGCTTTTTGAGGACATGTTGTCTGAATAAGCCCAACGTGAGGCTGCCGAACCGGTGAACACAATTGACCCACCTGTTGGTAAGATTTTTTTTATTCCCATGTTATAGATTCACCTGTCGGTTTCCATTTAACCATAGGAAAGTTCTAATCATAGGACCAATCGTTGAGACTGATGCTACTACTCTTATTAGAGAGTTTGATAAATCTAAAGGTCTCGATTTCTTGCTGTTGGAAGGAATTGTCGTCGAGGTCGGGTCATCAGTTCCCAAGATGTAACTTCCCCCTCTTTCAGAGGTACGAGCTACTACAGGTGTTGGAAGTGTTGGGGGTAACTTAACTAAACAAACCGTAAGACCAAACGAAGAAGTTGGTACCTCGATGGCTGCTACACTCGCCGTGCTCCCTGCGATGCAAGAAATCGGGCGAACGGAACCAGATGTGGTTCATTTAGCTGAAGAAAGTTCTACAGGTGTTGGTAAATTTTGCGCCATGTCTTGACTTAGAATTATTTTATATTTCAAAATATTCATCTCTTCTCCTTCTTTTAGGGTTATCGTCCCAACTCCGAGACATAGTTAAAGCATTATTATCGGATGATGATCCGGAAAAGCTTATCCTCTGTTTGGAGGTCAGCCACTTTTTCAACTTCGCGGGGTCATTGATCGACAAACTTTTACAGAAAGCTGCCTTTTCGTCAGTTCTAACCTTTTCTCGGGTGCAAAATAGCCTCGGTGAGTGACGCCGGCTCGTTAAGAATTGTAGATGCTTTAACCGATGACCTGAAGCGATTAGAGAATGAATTTGAAAATCTGCAAGAGCTCCGATCCGTTGGTGCTCCTGGTTATGTTGCTGCCCGGATAGAGACCCGTCTACAATCTCGGTGTGAAGCTCGAGCGTCTACCGAGCTCGGGATTCAAGCATAAAGAAAAAGGGTCGAGCAGGTGAAGGAGGTTCTTTCTGAGAGATTGGCCCATATACACGAGCTTGATTCTTTTATAGCTTCTACCGATGCAGAGATAACTGAGCTTAAGCGAAAGCTTGCAGAGGCGAAAGAGCGAAGGGCTATTTTGGAAGTGACCAGGGTCGGGGAAGAGCACGGTAGACTTGTGATATCCAGCAAGGTGACGATCTCGGAAGAGAGATTAGCCAAAATAGAGGAGAAAGTTGTCAGGATTTTATCTATCCCTGAAGAGTCTTTAAGGCGGAACTGCAATGCGAGCTTGAGCGAGCCTATGTCGAAGAATTATCCAAATTAGAGCAATAAATCCTTAGTCATAAGCTTAATGTAGAGTGATCATGACTCGTTGTATCTAAACGCTTAATTTTGTTAATGAAAATATATTTTTTTTGTTCAATATACTTTCATTCTTATTATGATTTTTCCATTCTGCTTAGAATAATTAGCCGTAATACTTATAGGATTTTTGGCAAACCCTCAGCCATCAACGGGTTTGATGAGCCTTTACCGACTACCGTTTGGGTCGGGCTAGCATACAAATTGTCTAAGTCCGTTTCATATGTAATGTTGTGCTAATGGAATGAACTCCCTTAGACTTAGTGCTATAAGTTTCAATGCGTAGACTTGGTCATTTTTAAGGGAATAGACCACCCGGCAATGCATGTTAGGCGTAGACTTATCCCTACTTAGGATTCGGGATAAAATCCCCCGCGTGTGTAAGGTGCGGATTACTAATGTTTGAGTATGGTGTCTTCTCTTGAGGTAAAGACAAACTTGATACTGGAGAGGAAAAAATTTTATGTTCTATCTCCAGACCTTCTTTTTGGGCAGAAGTAGACCCGATACCGGGGAGAAAGAATTTTATATTCTATCTCCTGTTACAAAAGAAACTCGAAGGAAAATTTCCATTTCGAGAATTTGTGAGGTGGAACTAAGAGTGGGATCTCTGCTCCGAGAATTGAAAAATTCAGATAACCCTAACTTTTATAGGATTGGTTATCTGACCTGACATGAGTTTTTGACTTCAGCCTTAACTTTTATAGGATTGACTGAAGGGAAAAGGATGAGAGCTTTTCGTTTATCGAAAAGGAATCTCAGCTTGGGCCATAACCATTCGATGATTTTGATCAAGAGGAGGTACTGAGATGACCCTAACTTTTATAGGTTTGGTTGTCCAATTTGGGCGGAGGCCTTTTGTTTATAAAAAGAGAAGTCTGATTTGAAAGTGGACCTCTCGTTCCTTGAAAGAATCGAGAGGGGATTTTGGCCTTGGTCCTGAGCATGGGTAGATTTAACCCAGAGGCAATGAGAGTAGGATACAAATAAGAGCTAGAAATTTGATTTATATGACTCTTTTGGTTAGGGTTTCTCACGTCAAGTGACAGGGGTTTACCATGAAGATGGGTTTATTCATTGCCGTAGATTGGCGGCTTAAACTTTAGAGAAATATGTTAGGATTTTAACATTGGGAGTGTTAACTGTACAAACACTATGGGAACTTCGCAAGGGAAGATTTCAAATCTCATCTCAGTGAAAGAGTTCTTAAAAGGTCACATCGATGGTCTCGATCCCTTTTTAGAAGTGATTAAGGATGAATTGTCTAGAAAAAACAAGCTTTCATCTCGAATAATCCCTCAATCGTGGGTTATCCTTAAGAACGCCCTATATTGTATTCTCCAGGAACTTCCCATTTTAAAAGTTACCCTGAACGTACTAAGGATAGTACTTTTTAAGGAATTTTTCGTTTATTAGCATCATGATCTTGCCACCATCTTGGGTGACCAAACGGTACGCGTCATTGGAGTAGACCGTTTCTATCGCGATTGGTCCTTCCCATTTGGGTTGAAACTTGCCTTTCTTCTTTGAGTTGAGTATCATTGGCTGCCGGACGGCGAGAACCAAGTCTCCTTCTTGAAGCTTCGTTGCTTGACTCTTTTGTCAAAAGCAAGAGAAATTATGGCTTGGTAAAACTGAATTTGCTGTTGAGCTTCCAAACGCTTCTCGTCCAACCTCTCAAGTTCTTCGAGCCATTTTTTATGTTGTTCCTCTATCGTCATCTCTGTTGCAAGAGCAATATGGAGGGATGGAATCTGGATTTCTAAGGGAAGAACAGCTTCACATCCATATACCAATGAGTATGGAGTTTGCGTGGTGGGGGTGCGCATCGTGGTACGATAAGCCCAAAGGGCTTTACCAAGCTTGTCATCCAAGTCCCGCTTATTAGTTCTTACGAGTTTTGACAGAATCTTTATGACTGTCTTGTTAAATGCCTTTGCTAATCCGTTTGCTGTGGGGTTGTAGGCCATTGACGATACATCTTCGATCTTGAATTTCCCGCAAAATCTGATGAAGGCGTTGCTCACAAACTGAGGGCCATTGTCATGTACGATTCGTCTCGGAACTCTATATCGGTAGATGATATGGTGTTTGATAAACTTGATGACATTGCTAGTCTTCACTTCTCTTAGAGGTACTGCTTCAGCCCATTTGAAAAAGTAATCGGTGATTGCCAAAATAAAATGGTCACCTTTGACCGACGATGGGAAGATAGGGCCGACGATATCCATTCCCCATGTCTCGATTAGCCATGAAGTGGCTGATGGGTGTAGGTGTTCCGGGGGTTGGTGCATATAATTTGCGTGTATTTGGCACGTGTGGCACCGTCGGGCTTAGTCGAATGCATCATTGACCATGGTTGGCCAATTATATCCCATTCTTCATAGACAATCAAACAGTTTAGGACCAGGCTGGTGTGCACCACAAGTTCCATCATAAGCATCTTTGATAGCTTCTTCCGCTTCTTTTGTTGAGAGGCATCTAAGTAGTAATCCATCGTATACGTGACGATACAATGTTTAGGACGTTGAGTTGTAATAGAATCTCGGGGCCCTTCATCAGATTGAGTCTCTCTCTTTTATATCTTGTGGTAAGATTCCATGTACGACGTAGTCGATAATGGGGAATCGCCAATCTCAAGTTTCGAATTCAATTTTGGCCGTATGCGCCTCTTTGGTATCTAAAGCACATTCTGGTACGAAAAGTTGATGAGTTTTGATAGTAATCCATTGTTCTGTGTTGGGAGGTTGTGCCAAAGACATTGCCAATGCTGCCAATGCATCTGCATATGTGTTTTGGAGACGTGGAATGTATTCGATGAAGAATTCTTCAAATGAATCTGCCATCTCGATGGCCACCTTATGGTACGGTATTAAGTCTTGATTCCTGACTTTGTACTCTCCTCGAATTTGATTAACTATCAATTGAGAATCACCAAAAACTTCAAGATATTCGACCCCCAGTTCTTTGGCAAAACTAAGTCCGATAAGCAGCGCGTTATATTCGGTTACGTTGTTGGAGCATTTTCCTATTAATGAATAGGCTCACGGTATCACATGCTTCTCCGGGGAGACTAGGACGACTCCAACTCCTGCAGAGATTTTAGACTTACTCGGGGTGCCTACCATGTTGGTTGCTCATGAAGCGCCATCGAAGTATAATCGCCAAATGTGTTGATGAGAAACAATATTGACCTCATGAGTTTCATCTGGCAAATCCTCATACAATTTGGTTGCATCAGTTGTAGGGATAGCTTCCAAGAGATCGCAAATCGCCTATCCTTTGACTGACTTCTGTTGTTTAAAGTGCAAGTCATACTGAGATAGGAGTAGGGCCTATTTGGCTAATCTCTAATTCATAGAGGCTGGCTATGTCATGAATACTCGAACTGGGTTAACGTTTGAAATGACGTAGATTGTCTGTCCTACAAGATAGTGCCGCATCTTTTGGATGGCGAACACCAACGCGAGGCACTCTTTCTCAATCATTGGATACCAGGATTCAGCACCTACCAAGGTTCGGCTTAAGTAATAAATGGTCTGTTCGTGACCGTTATCATCGTCTTATGCTAGTAAAGCACTTAACGAGTGGTTCATCGCCTTAATATAAATCAAGAATGGTTTACCTAATTTCGGTGCCACGAGAAGGAGGATTCGCCAGATATGCTTTGATATCCTCGAATACGTTTTGAAAAGCGTCGTCTCAAATGAACGACACACCCTTTATGGTGAGTTTGGAAAATGGTTGGCATTTTTGTGATAAATTCAAAATGAAGCGACGGATATAGGCCAGCCGTCCTTGTAATCCTCTAAGTTTTTTAAGGTTTCTTGGGGGTTGCAAATCATTTATTGCTTTCACTTTATTGGGGTCAATGCGGATACCCTTCATGGTGACGACGAATCCCAAAAACTTACCGCTGGATATTCCGAGGAAAGACTTAGTAGGGTTCATCTTTAACTGGTGAGTCCGCATGAGATCGAACATTGTCTTCAAATCGTTGATATGGTCGTCTTTATTACGACTTTTCACAACTAGGTCGTCGACATATCATTCGACGGTTTTCCGGAGGTGCTCCTGGAAATTTTTTGATATCACTCGTTGATATGTCGCACCTGCGTTCTTTAATCCGAAAGGCATAACTATATAATAGAAGACACTGAGAGGAGTTCTGAATGTGGTATGTTTCTTGTCGTCTGGGACCATTTTGACCTGATTGTAACGAGAAAATTCGTCCATAAAAGACATTCTCTCAAACCTACACGTATTATCGATAATAACATCCGTGATTGGAAGAGGAAAATCATCTTTTAGGCAAGCTGTGTTCAAGTCTCTAAAATCGATATAGATCATGATTTTCCCGTTCTTTTTGAGGACTGGTACGATATTTGCCAGCCAATCGGGATGTTGCTCTTCTCTGATAAAACCGGAATCAATCAATTTCTTAACTTCTGCCTTAATTGCCTCCATAATTTGAGGACGAAATCGTCTCTGCACCTGTTTAACAGGTTTGGCATCCGATTTAATGTTAAGGCGGTGCATTGCTATGTTTGGATTAAGTCCTGGCATATCCTCATAATTCCAAGTGAAGCCATCTATATATTCCCTACTGAGGGCAATCAACTCCTCTTTCTCTTCTGGTGAAAGATTATCACCGATGAATATAGGTTTCGGATTCTCTTCATCTCCCATGTTTACCTGGAATACTTTGTCTTCGGTGGGTGGTTCCCTTTGCTCGAAATGATCCCCGTACTGAATATTCAGATGATGAATCCACGGATCTTCCTAAGTGGGTAATTGATCGTCTTCTTCCATTGTGACGGGATCGACCATAGCCATATTTGACATTAAGCTCTTGAATATTCCCCCAATACTAACATCGAAATCCCAATTAGAAGAATCGAATGAGTATCCATCCTTGTTTGCTGATTGATCAAAGATTTGCCCACAACTTTCTTCGTCGGATGAAGAGGCGTAACCCAGGCTCCTTTTGTAGTTATAATAATTATCGGGTTTTCCTTTTGGTACATAGGCCAGGTAAGGTGGAACTCGTGGACCTCGACCAAAACAAAGGCCTTCTTTAAGCACGAAATTATATCCCTATTTCTTCATCAAATCACGGTATTGCTGGCTATACTTGGAGAGATGAGGTCCGGTTTTTTCTTCGTCATTATCTTCCTTTATAAAAAGATTTGACGGTAGGAACGTATCCCCTTTGCCAAAAACTAACTCTTTTCCACCCCCCTACTTTAGCGAGAATGACAAGGGTTGTTCTAAATGAGCCTTGGATATGCTTTAATGTTAAGCAGGAGGATCAAAGTGGCAAGTGCATGTTAGGGTTCTCATATAATCCCTGCATTACATCATCCAGACATGGTGAGTACTCTAAATCATCGTTTGTTACTTCTTCGGTAAGTTGCCAATTACAACTACCATCTGACAATTCACCATCGTCAGGGCTGATTACAAAGGGTAAAATGTCATTTAGTACAAAACCGCCATTGTAACCAAGCCTAGCTTCGATATCTGCTTCTTCTCCATTGTTCATGCCTTGAGTCGATGTCTCGGTGTCAGATTCAGCACCGTATAGAAGGAAATCAGTAAAGTAATTTTCTAACCCCTTAAACGGTTGCTTATTTACGACCACCGTTCTTATCTCATTACTAGCGTCTATGTATTTTAGACATTGATAGAGGGTGGAGGGGATGATAAGATTACGATGGATCCAGGGTCGTCCCAATAGTAAATTGTAGGAGGTTTCAGCATCAATTACGTAGCACGTGACTTCGGACTTTAAATCCCCAAGTTGGCATTTTATCCGGATTTTACCCAACGGCCTAGACCCGCTGGTATTGAATCCATAGATGACGGTGCCTATCGAGGATAATCTACTTGTGGGGATCCCAAGATTGTACATCAGTCGGAGCAGCATGATGCTAATAGAGGAGCCTGGATCGACTTGGATCCGGTTAACGACGCTGGAGCTGATGTATCCGGTGAAGTATAAGGGCCTATCATGCTTTGAGTTTCTAACTTGCATATCATCCTTGGTGAATGTTATGCAAGGGAGCTGCTTAGTCGTCAAATCACAGTGTTGAATTGAGAGTTCTAGATCTTTAGGAGCTAGTTTGATGCGAGTAAGAAACACGTCGGCATCAGCCAGGACTTCTTGCAATAATTCGTACAAAGTTATTCTTGCCGGGATGTTGGCTAACTGAGTCATAACGTCAAAGCGGTATGGTGCAGTTAAATTTCCTGGTTTATCTCTCCCAATCGGGTGACTGAATTGAGACTGCCTCGGGTTCTGGACCTCCTAATGTTGGGGTTCTTTTCCTTTTTGTTTACTAGCTGGTTATATTGAGATTTTACCGTAGGTGCAGGGGGTTTTGTAGCCACCCCTAGCTCAACCAATATCTTAGCATTTGGGTCAGAGACTTCAGGATAGTTGTAATGGTACTCATTTCCACCCCTGGTAGCGAACACTTATTGTTCATCCTCAGAAAGTCATAACGTAAGGATATTTTCATCATCTTTTTCAGAAATTGCCGTGGCGGGACAGCATGCTTTGCCCTTGTTTTTTTACTTCTTTTTAGATGAGGAACCTGTCCATTGCTCATCATCGAGTAAATCTGGATGGACCCAAAGAATTTTGCCATTCGAAGTTGTGTGCTGCACCAGTCCCTTCTTCCGTTGTCCATGGAGATCATCATTAATAGTTTTCACTTTTACCTTTGGTACAGGTTCTGGTTGGAACCATGACATATGGACCGATCCAAAGCTGATAGAAACCGCATTTGCGCCCACTTTCTTTTCCTTAGGCTGTTTTGGAGTGATAACACCCACATTCGCGGATCCGTAGTTTTGTTAGCTCCCTCATGATCAGTGATTGGGGGTAGCTTAATTTTATCATTCTCCAACAAGTCTTTGAAAATACCGGGAACCTCATCTTCTTTGAAAGAATATTCTTTCGGGAATTTTGGCTTAGTAGTCTTCTGTTGCCTTGGCGGCCGCTGTTGCCATTGGGGTGTTTGCTGCTTTGGCGTTTGTTGTTGCAGCTACTGTTGGGGTTGCAATTGGAATGTCTGATTTGTATCTGCTACATTTGCTTGCGCCTTACCTTTACCACGGGGGGTGAAGTTCTGTTTTGAGGCATTATTGGATGGTTGACCCCTTTCAGCTTTCCTCCTTTTGAGGAATGGTTCGGCATGCTCCCCTCACACCTTTAACTCTTTTCATGTTTTGGATGGTGTCATACCCATAACTTCTAACACATCCAAGGAAAGATTGTTGTGACATATTTAGAGAATAAACTCTTCATTGACCGGGTCTTGACAGTTCATTGCTTTGTTTCGGAAACGTTTGACGAAGTTCTCAACCAGCTCCCCCTCTTTCTGCTTCTCGTCAAAGAGTGTTCCAATAGACACATCAGTATCATCGTCGAAGAAATTGGTGAGAAATATAGTTTTCATATCATCCCAGCTATTGATACTTCCTGGCTTGAGACGACGATACCAATCAAAAGCAGCCGCACGAAGAGTTCCCACAAATGATCGTACCATCAGAGATTCATTGCCTGAAATGACCTCTAGGTGAGACTTGAAATAAATCAGGTGTTGAGTGGGTAAACCTCTTCCGTCGAATGGTGTGAAGTTAATCAAGTTGAACTTTGCTGGGTATGGAATTAATTTTCATTTCCTTGGATAAGGTCGTGGAATACCGGTCTTCTTTACCTCTTGAGCAGACATCAAGGCATCGATTTTGCTTTCAAGATCTTTCATCTTGAATCCCTCATTTGTATCTTTCTTAGAATGATCCTGGGGGGATATGACAAAGTCCTCTTTTGCATTGTTATTACCCGAGGGACCACCCCTGTTTTCGTCGAAAGTTGGTTTTGTCATGGAATTCATTATATCTTCGGTCGATTACAATAAATTCAAAAGAAATAGTCTTTTTATAAGACTTCTCTTACACAACAAAAGGAAAATTACAACTTTTTAGAAACAAACGCAGGATCGTTGTTCGGATCGCTGCTTGCGTGGGATCTTTGCCTGTGCCGGGAGCGCTTTGACTCGTGGACCACCGAATCACAGATTCTGATTGAACCGTGAGGGGTTTAATGATTCTTCCTTCGTTTATCGAAGTAAGAATTTGAAGCGAATATCTTATCGATGTAAGATGTTCATTCTTCTAAAGATCAAGTCAGAGCTTAGATCTCTAGGAATCGCCAGAAACTTCTTGAGGATGTTTGTGCAGAAGGAAGACTCTCTTTCTTGCTCTAATTCACCAAAACTCAAGGCTCTCTGCTCTAATCTGCTCTGGAAATGCTCAGCCCTGTCAATGATGGCCATAGGGGGGTATTTATAGCCTCCTTAGACGATAACTGAAGAAATAGCCGATCAATAACTATCTCTTTAGGCGCGGCAGTTGATGCTGTCGCGGCTAAAGGGCGCGACAGTCGACAATGTCGCGGCCAAAGGGCGCGGCAGTCGACACTGCCGCGGCTAAAGGGCGCGACAGTCGACACTGCCGCGGCTAAAGGGGCAGTTACACCCACGTTCATACGTGTTTGAAACAGTTCTCCCACGACCTTTAACCACCTTTTTCGTGGTTTAACTTGTTCTTCTATGTCGTCTTGAGTGGTGTTTGAATGTCTGTAAGCATTTTTTGACGCCTACAGATACCCCCTCCAAAGTATCTCAGACTCATCATTTTTTAGAGAGGGGTCTGCGATACTTTGGATATGATAAGCTTTCCCTGCAATTTCTCCACTGCTTTGTTGAGGAAATTATGCAGAATGGTTTGTGAATGGCTTCAATCCTTGATTTCTTCATCTTTTAGCCTATTCAGTACTTTGTAGAATAGCTAAAATTCCTCCGGTTCTGCGTTTATCGCGTGGCCGTTGTCGAAATCTCGAATTAGAACTGCTGTTGAAGAATTTGAGAAACAGTTTATACTCATATACTATATTGGAGTGTTCGGAAAATAGTTTAACCTCATATACCATTTGAGAAATAGTTTATACTCATATACTACCTCAGAGTATTCGGGAAATAGTTTAACCTCATATACCCGTTAGGAGGTAACCAGGTTATTCTTAAGAATATTTTGAGTAATATTCTCCAGAAACTTCCTGTTGAGATTAGGGAAATAGTTTAGACTCGTATACCTATTGGAGTATTCTGGTCTCTTGTTTGTTGGTAGAGATGAACCCGAAATCGGAGAGGAAGAATTTTATATTCTATCTCCTGGTCTCTTGTTTGTTGGTAGAGATGAACCCGATGATGGAGAGGAAGAATTTTATATTCTATCTCCTGGTCTCTTGTTTTTTGGTAGAGATGAACCCGATGATGGAGAGGAAGAATTTTATATTCTATCTCCTGGTGCAAAAGAAACTCAAAGTGGGATCTCCACTTAGAGAATCTGGATTGGTTTGAATAATCCTGACTGTCATAAACGAATCGAGAGGGGATTTTGGCTTTGGTCCTAACTGTTTAAAGGTTTGACCAAGATGGGAATTTGAGACGATCCTAACTGTTTAAAGGTTTGATCGTTCAATTTGTGGACCTCTCGTTCATGGAACGAATCGAGAGGGGATTTTGGCTTTGGTCCTAACTGTTTAAAGGTTTGACCAAGATGGGAATTTGAGACGATCCTAACTGTTTAAAGGTTTGATCGTTCAATTTGTGGACCTCTCGTTCATGGAACGAATCGAGAGGGGATTTTGGCTTTGGTCCTAACTGTTTAAAGGTTTGACCAAGATGGGAATTTGAGACGATCCTAACTGTTTAAAGGTTTGATCGTTCAATTTGTGGACCTCTCGTTCATGGAACGAATCGAGAGGGGATTTTGGCTTTGGTCCTAACTGTTTAAAGGTTTGACCAAGATGGGAATTTGAGACGATCCTAACTGTTTAAAGGTTTGATCGTTCAATTTGTGGACCTCTCGTTCATGGAACGAATCGAGAGGGGATTTTGGCTTTGGTCCTAACTGTTTAAAGGTTTGACCAAGATGGGAATTTGAGACGATCCTAACTGTTTAAAGGTTTGATCGTTCAATTTGTGGACCTCTCGTTCATGGAACGAATCGAGAGGGGATTTTGGCTTTGGTCCTAACTGTTTAAAGGTTTGACCAAGATGGGAATTTGAGACGATCCTAACTGTTTAAAGGTTTGATCGTTCAATTTGTGGACCTCTCGTTCATGGAACGAATCGAGAGGGGATTTTGGCTTTGGTCCTAACTGTTTAAAGGTTTGACCAAGATGGGAATTTGAGACGATCCTAACTGTTTAAAGGTTTGATCGTTCAATTTGTGGACCTCTCGTTCATGGAACGAATCGAGAGGGGATTTTGGCTTTGGTCCTAACTGTTTAAAGGTTTGACCAAGATGGGAATTTGAGACGATCCTAACTGTTTAAAGGTTTGATCGTTCAATTTGTGGACCTCTCGTTCATGGAACGAATCGAGAGGGGATTTTGGCTTTGGTCCTAACTGTTTAAAGGTTTGACCAAGATGGGAATTTGAGACGATCCTAACTGTTTAAAGGTTTGATCGTTCAATTTGTGGACCTCTCGTTCATGGAACGAATCGAGAGGGGATTTTGGCTTTGGTCCTAACTGTTTAAAGGTTTGACCAAAATGGGAATTTTGTGAGGGAAGATTGATCTAAAGAGGTGATCGAATCTCATCTCAGCAAAAGAGTATTCGGAAGTCATAGTAGGAGTTTAGTGTTTATCACTTTGTTCATAATGATCGGGGTTATCCCTAAGAATATTACATTTAACATTCTTCCGGGAACTTCCCGTTACATGAATTATCCACCCCCAGCTTTCTTTGCAAAACTGGGTGTAACGAGGAGTACGTTATCCTCAGTCGCATGTTCGGGTTATCCTTAAGAATATAAGATTCTCCAGGAACTTCCCGTTATATGAATCATCCACCCCCAGTTTCCTTTGCGAAACCGGGTTTAACATTGTATTCAGTTGGATAATCGAGAAGCAGTTTATACTCATATACTCTTTGGAGTGTGGGGAAACAGTTTATACTCGTGCACCCACTGGAGTTGTATGGTCGTCTTTACTCGACTTCTTTCGTCGTTATGACGCCGGAATCAATTAGGGCTTGGATCTTGTTTTTGAGTCCAAAGCAAATCTCGGTGGGATGAAGAACCCTTCTGTGATACGCACAGTAGTTTGGATCTGTAATCCTCTTAGCTCCATCCTGATCTTTAATAGGTGGTAGCTCGATTTTGTCATTAGCGAGGAGGTATTCCAATATGGCTGGAGCTTCATCATCTTCGAAAGAATATTCCTTTTGAAACCTCGGATCGAGAGTCGCATTCTCAACGATTGCAGATGTCATTGGTTAACCTCTCTCAGCTTTCTTTCTTTTAAGAAAGTGCTCAGCTTGCTCACCCCGAGATTTTAACTCCTTCCAAGTTGTGGATGGCACGACCCCCAGAGCTTCCAGGACATCGATGGAAAGGTTATTGTGGCATGTTTGCAGGATGAACTCCTCTGTAATAGGATCTCTGCAATTTATTGCTTTGCCACGGAAGCGTTTGACAAAATCGTCGACTGACTCTCCGTCTTTTTGCTTCTCATCTAAAAGGGTTCCGACTGACACTTCGGTATCATCATCGAAGAAGTTGCTGAGGAACAAACTTTCCATGTCATCCCAGCAATTGATGCTCCCTGGCTTGAGCCGTCGGTACCAATCAAAGGCGGGTCCGCGAAGGGTGCCAACGAATGACCGGACCATTAAAGCCCCGTTTCCAGATATCATGCCCAAATGAGACTTGAAATAAATCAAATGCTGAATCGGCGAACTCTTCCCCTCAAACGGTGTGAAGTTAATCAGATTGAATTTGGCCGGGTACGATATTGAATCTCATTCTCTTGGATAGGGACATGGAATACCCGTCCTCTTCACTTCTTGAGCCGTCATCAAAGCGTTGACTTTGTTTTCAAGCTCTTTCATTTTCCCGTCATCGTCTATGTCTTCATTCGAATGACGTTGAGGAGAATGAGTTAGACCACCCCCTGTAAGAGGTGCCATTGAACCACTCCCAATATCGTTATTGGGAGAATGTGTTAAACCACCCCCAGCGTTATTGCTATTGGGAGGTGTATCAGCCATAATGACTTCATCCACCTCTGGATCACTGTCATCTACAACATTCCGAGTGTGGTGGCTGGATTCAAGTCGCTGATTGGACTCAGGAGGTTGAGGCTGTTGAGTTAACAGTTCTCTCATTTGTTGGATAGCCAACTTCATTTCTGTCTTCACTTCAGCTCTAATTTGGCTAGAGCTTCTTGAAGTATTTGAGCAAATTGATCAGAGGTGATCGTGAGTACTTCTCTGGTTTGTCCCGTGCTAGACATTGTATCATCAGAAGCGATTGCAGAATAAGTGTCTGAGAATTCATCCTCCGAGGACAGTCCTTCCTGCATTTTTTTGTAATCTCCGCGTCTGATGGCTCCTAATTGGAGTCGGGACATCCTTTGAGCAATTCTTGGATTGACTTTTCCTCTCGGAGAAAAGTCGGGATTTGAGTCATTTGAATGCCGCTTAGACTTTCTTTTATCAGCCACGTTGATGGTGACTTCAGGGAATTCATCATCTTGGACAGCTGATCTTATAAGTCGTGCACAGGAACAATGAGAGCGAATAATTCTTTTTCGAAATTTATTCACACCCCTAATTTGATAATACGATTCATCGGTATGATTGCCAAAAAATCGTATCATTTGTTGGCATGACCTCCCAGGTATGACAATATCATTTGGTGAATGTGTCTTCTTCTGTGTAAAGCCTTGTTGGCGTTCTCAGGACAACTTTTTATCGCCTTCGAATGATCCAAGGTTATGTCAGGAGTCACACGTTTAGAACCACCCCTTTGCGGATGTGGTGTCTTAACGGGCTCCTGGGATTCGTTCACTGGACCCAAGCATTCTTTAACTGGAAATTTGTCTTGGTCGTCAGATGAGGGATTGAGGCGATCCGCCATCGTGATCTTGGATATTGACAGGTCAGGACTGAACCGTGGCTTCCCTGGTGATGGAACAATTATGATTGTAGTAGACGGACCAGGAATGGACGTTGGTGGGGCTGAAGGAAAACTCTTTGGAGCTTCTCTTTGACCGCGGCAGGGAAGATCGTCGCGGTCGCGAGATGTGCCGCGGCAGTGGAAACTGCCGCGGTTGAAGGATGTGCCGCGACAGTGAAGACTGCCGCGGTCACAGGTTGGATTATGCAGACCCGATTTTAGTACGAGTTTGGATTTGGGGATCCATACTTTGTGATTCTTTGGTACTTCCTTAGACACTGTTTCCTTCTTCCCTTCTTGTCTTTGTTGTAAAAGAGCACGGACACGAGCGACGTTTGCCCTATGCTTTTGTATGCGTTCTTTGAGGGTTGAGCGAGCCCTTTTGACAAGGGTCCATTCCTCCGTCGTGAGTTTAGCAGAGACATGAGTGATTGGTCGTTGAGACAACTGAACCACTCTATGTCTCCTCGACTCTAAGTCTGCATGATAACGAACTCCGTCGGTTTGTTCCAAGGCCTTAGCTATTTGACGAGCGTGGCGCTAACGTTGTCTCTGACGAGCCCTCTTTGTCAGTGCCGGTTGGCTTTGATTCGATGACTCTTTAACTAGATAAGAGTCATTATGAGCAGAGATGTTGCGAGAGTCTTCATTCTATGCCTTCTTTGGCATGGAGGTCTTCTTCAATGGTGAGATCATCTTATACTTGCGAGATAATGAAGATCTTGAAGAGGATGAGAGATATTCCTCAAACTTAGTTTGGTCGAATTCGTATTCGACCATGGATTCAACTGGAATCTTGATCGGCTGCGACACGACGGTCTCGGCAGCGAGACCGTTGGCTCCCACTGTGGTCGCCAGTTTGTTTTCGTCGAAAGTTGGTTTTGTCATGGAATTCATTATATCTTCGGTCGATTACAATAAATTCAAAAGAAATAGTCTTTTTATAAGACTTCTCTTACACAACAAAAGGAAAATTATAACTTTTTAGAAACAAACGCAGGATCGTTGTTCGGATCGCTGCTTGCGTGGGATCTTTGCCTGTGCCGGGAGCGCTTTGACTCATGGACCACCGAATCACAGATTCTGATTGAACCGTGAGGGGTTTAATGATTCTTCCTTCGTTTATCGAAGTAAGAATTTGAAGCGAATATCTTATCGATGTAAGATGTTCACTCTTCTAAAGATCAAGTCAGAGCTTAGATCTCTAGGAATCGCCAGAAACTTCTTGAGGATGTTTGTGCAGAAGGAAGACTCTCTTTCTTGCTCTAATTCACCAAAACTCAAGGCTCTCTGCTCTAATCTGCTCTGGAAATGCTCAGCCCTGTCAATGATGGCCATAGAGGGGTATTTATAGCCTCCTTAGATGATAACTGAAGAAATAGCCGATCAATAACTGTTTCTTTAGGCGCGGCAGTTGATGCTGTCGCGGCTAAAGGGCGCGACAGTCGACAATGTCGCGGCCAAAGGGCGCGGCAGTCGACACTGCCGCGGCTAAAGGGGCAGTTACACCCACGTTCATACGTGTTTGAAACAGTTCTCCCACGACCTTTAACCACCTTTTTCGTGGTTTAACTGCTTGTACACGTCAGCACACGTTCTATTTCTGATACGCCGCCACGTGGACTTTTAAAAAATCATTGTATAACTGCTTTGTAACCGCCACGACACCCACTGTAGTTTGCGCGTCACCATGAGCTACTGCGCCTAAGGCGTGCCACCATGAGCTGCCGCGCCTAAGGCGCGCCACCATGAGCTGTAGCGCCTAAGCCGCACCGCCATGTGTTGCCACGCCTTAGTCGCGCCGCCATGTGTTGCCTGTTGGTGTGTATATTGTTCTTCCATATTATTTCTATTGTTCTTCTATGTCGTCTTGAGTGGTGTTTGAATGTCTGTAAGCATTTTTTGACGCCTACAACCCCCAGCATTGTTGCCAACAGGAGGAGCATCAATGATGATATTCTCGTCTACTTCCCGATCACTATTGAGTTGGTTAGGATTATTACGACAGCTAGACTCTACTTGCTGATTTGTCAACACCGCGATTTGTTGGTCATGCATTTCTCTCATCTGCTGCATAGCCATCTCCATTTTAAATTTAAAATTCTCTTTCTGCTTGGTTAAAGCATCATCGAGAATCTTAGCCATCTGTTCAGTGCTGATCATAAATGACTCGTAGGATTGTCCTGCGCTAGATGCCATATCATCAGAAGCCAATGCAGAACAAGCATCTGATGTTTCATCGTTTGAGGACTGTGACCTCCTGGGTCTAGGTCTGACAGTTCCAGACCGCAACCAAGTCATGCGCTGAGACACTTCTGCAAAAGGCTCAAGATTGAAGCATCGTAAGGACTTGCCTTTGTCTACCATGTTGATAGTTACCCGAGGAAACTCGTCACTTAAGTTGGTCGGCCTTCTTTTGCGGAAATGACTTGTCTTTGGTTTGGATGTTTCAGCAATATCCGTTTGAATACAGAGACCCTCCGGGGAGCGGTCTCATGGTAGCTGTATTCTAACAACACTATTTGAGGATTTTTACACACGGACAGTTAGAGTCTGTTTCTCTGGTATTTCTCTTCCGAGATTTGGTCGTACCCCCAGTCTAATAGTATAATTTATTAACATGATTATCAGAGTAACTTATCAGACGCGGGTGGTATCTTCCAAGTCTATCATCATCATCTCCCGACGAACACACTTCCCTGGTGTTATCAAGAGTCACTCGTTTGGAACTACGCGATTGTAAATGCGAGTCCTCCATGGGCTTTTGGACTTCGACTCGCAATCTGAGGCGAGCAGTTACAAGTAATTTCTTAGCACGAGAGATTCTAAATTTGTTTGGATGGTATACACAACCCCCGGTCTGATGAGTTCTTTGGCTTTCATTCGCTGAAACAAAACGTTCTTTAATCGGAGTTTTACCTCGATCTTCGTGTAAATGACCGAGATGATATGTAATCTTCATTTTGAATTTTGACAAGTCCACACTATCATGAAGCTTCAAGGGGGGTATGGAACTTGTTGCGATGGGAAGCAGGGCAATTGGAGACTCATAAAAAACTACAGGAGGTAAAATTGGAGCGAAACAAGACTTGGTGGCTCGGAAGTGGCGCGAGTCTCCATTTGGTGCATAGGCTTTGGCTGAGTCTCCATTTGGTGACTCAGGCTTAGCCGAGTCTCCATTTGGTGACTCGGCCTTGGCCGAGTCAGTACGTGGTAGTTTTCTTTTTTCGACTACTTCGGGTGTCTTTCTACTCTTTTTTTCTCCATACTTTGCATAGTTTTGGTGGTTCTTAGGCTACCTCTTCCTTCTGTAGCTTCTTGGATTCTTGCATAAGGATTCTTGCATGCGCAAGCAAAGCGTGGTGTTTTTGCATGCGTTCCTCAAGGGTTGAACAGGTCCTTTTGACACAGATCCACTCATCTGCTACTGGTTTGGAGGAGAAGGTACTCGCTCGCTGTTGTGGTGTTTGGCACCTCCTAGACCTTAGGCTTGCCTCATAACGAAACCCATCAAGTGGCTCCAAGGCCTTAGCGAATTGGCATGCACGGCGTTGACGTTGTCTTTGTCGTGCTCTCTTTGATAGAGTTGGCGTGCTTTTAGTAATAGGCTCCTTGATCAAGGAAAGGTTCAGACCTGAACACCCGGCCTCTTCAGACATTGTAGGAGCACTAGGGGATGAAACTATAGCAGTAATGGTGCAGAGCTTATCATCTTGGGTCTTCAGATCTGAAGACCAACGAACTTTCCTTGATGAAGAGGTCTTCTTGCTCTTTTGAGGGGAAGATGATCTAGAGGAAGAAGACATATACTCCTCATACTTTTGTTGGTTAAACTCGTATTCAACCTCTTCATCAACCAGGATGAGAATCCTTGGTTGCGACACTACAGCCTTTGCAGAAAGGCCGTCGAATCTCACTGTGGTCGCCAGTTTGTTTCCGTCAAATGTTGCTTTCATTGTCATCAAACCTGTTACACCGTTTATCGATTACAAGTTCGAAGAAAACAAAGAAAAGTTGATCTTTTTATAAGATCTTCTTACAATGAAAATTAAAGATTATAACTTTATCAAAGAAAACGCAGAGAACGTTTATCACCCGCTGCTTTGCGTGGGAACTTTGCCTGTACCGGGGATGCGTTAGTCTGTGGGTTGCCACAGATCAGATCTGGTTGACAAGTTTGATTAATGCTCTTGTTTCACGAAGGAAATAATTGCAGCAGTGATAATCACGACCAAGCGGGATTATGGCTCTTCTCGAGGTCAAAACAAGGTTTGATCCAGAGGAAAGAGGGGGAGAGAATCTCATATCTTTCAAAGGCTTTCTCTTTATGAAAAAGTTCGCCAAGATCTGTTAATTCTCCTATGAAATTCATAGTCTACTGTTCAATTGGACAGCACCTCGCTCTCAGATTTCAGATCCTCTCAATTGAAGACCCTGGGCTTCTATTTATAGGCTTTTGTCATCGTGTTTTCTGATAAGATCAAGTGTTTTGACGTCATTTGTCGTTGATAACCACCTAGGCGCACTTAAGGATAACTTCATAACGATTGGGGAGGTCTTAGGATGTAAGAATTCTAATAAAACATCAAAATCCATGTTTTAGGAGGTTTGGGAGGCCCAGATAGTCATGGTGACTCGGAGCTGTGCGAGTCACCATTTGGTGACTCGGCGCTATGCGAGTCACCATTTGGTGACTCAGCAATATGCAAGTCACAATTTGGTGACTCTGCAATATGCGAGTCATTTGGCCAATTATCATCTTTTTGACTTTTTTAGCTGTTTGTCATTCATTCGGTTCGCTTGCTCTCTCCTTTACACGTGTTTCATGAATTTGTTGAGTTGTGCGCTTTACCGATTCTCTTAATGCTTTTCATCATTGTCAGAAAAACTTCTTTGACTTGGATAATATCATTCATCATCATCTCTTTGTCTTGAACTACGTGTAGAAACCCATAGGCAATTTTTGACGCCTACAATACTTAACTCCTAATCACTTAGAATACATGGTATATACATGGGGGTTCCTTGTTTGGATTTTTTACCTGATGTACTAGTTTTTCTTAGTTAGGCGTTAAGTGCGAGCACTCACATTCTAGACTATTAAATATAAATACTTTTATAATACGGTTGCGGAATTTTAGGGACAAAATTTTTTTAGAGGGGAAGAATGTAAAACCCCAAAAATTCAAATATTATGATATTTAATATATTAAACTGTAATAAATAACATATTTTGATGTTTGAGTATATTAGGAATTGATTTGAGATCAATTCGGCTATATATTCCTAAATATGAGAATGAATCAGAATGCACAGACCCTTAGTAGTCGACTAATGTGCAATGTAGCCGACTACTAAGAGCCCGTAATCAATTATCAGAATCTTATATATGCCAATGTAGTCAAGTAGTAATCAGGAGTAGTCGACTATCAAAAATTCCTGGACGTGTCAGGTTTTAGTTTTCGGTTCGGATTTGTGTTTATTTTTCGAACCCAATTGATCCATTCTCTATATAAACAAGTTCATACCATAATTTCTGAGATTTATCATGTCAGCATTCTGCCGCCTCCTCCGCCTAAACCCTAGATATGATTTTTGAATTTCCTCGAGGGGTTTTGAGAAGCGACTTCGAGCGGAGGGCGAGATCGAGGGCGGTAGCTAAAGAGAGAAGTTGTACACACGTTCAGGAGATCAACACAGTAATAGAGGTAAGATCTCCTGCATCCAAACCTTACCTATAGTGTAGTTTATGTGTTCATGAAGAAATACAATTATATCGATGTTAGATCTAGTTGTTAAACATGTAAAAAAGGAGAATTTTTAATATAAAAGTTTCACTTGAGATTAAATCTACATGTTTTACTTGTTGTTCATAATATAAACATGAACAAGATCATTAGGTTATGTAAATCTATGTTTAAATCTTGTTTTCTATGAATTAACATGCTTAAAACCCTAAACTTGTGATGTAAAGGGGCTCACATGTAAATTAAGATTAGTAAAACCCTAGATCTAGGATATTTTGGTTCTGTAATCATGATTAAACAAAATTATTTTTGTTTTAATTTTAATATGTAAGCATGATTCATGTTGATTAAATCAATGATTAGGGTTTATGTTCAGTTCTTATTTAAATGAAAAGGTTAAACCTATTTAGTTGAAATCAAGGGTTTAGATAATCATGATGATGATTCTTTTCAGTTCTTATTTACTGGTTTTATGTTGTATTAAAGTATAATTATCACGCGACTATTGCAATGTGTTGTTTGTGCATAAATCTTTGTAGGCTTCAACTTAGTAGTTGACTACTAAGTATAGTAGTCTACTACTCAAGTCCGAATTAACTTAACAAAAGCTGAGTTAATATAGAGTAGTCGACGACTAATCCTAAATTTTCTATAACAGAGTCTGGTGGACTCAGTATACTCGACTACTAAGCCTAGTAGTCGACTACTAAGAGTGATTTTTTGTGTTATGTATTGTTTTGCTTTGAATTGTGACTACGGGTTTGAGTTACTTGTTATAGACATAATTATAAATGAATAGTGTTGTAGTACATACGGTAATACCCTAGTGAGGGATTTTATTAAGTATTAATTTGAATACATATTTCCCGTATCATGGTATCTACACTAGAGTGTGCACAGAAATTTGTGTACCCATGTTGTTGTATTTGCATGAGTGTCTAGAAGCCGGTGTACCTATGTTGTTGTATCCGCACGAGTGTGCGCAGAGGGCGGTGTACCTATGTGGTTGTATCCGCATGAGTATGCGTAGAAGTAAAGGAACCTATATCTTCGTTTCCCCATAGTTATGCGTAGAGTTTGAAATGGTTATTAGTGTCGTGCAAGAATGTGCTATTGTCAAACCTCGAAAAATTGAATATTATGTGATAAATAATAATAAATATGTTATATAGTAAAAAATAACATATTTTGATGTTTAAGTATAATAGGAATTAATTTGAGATTAATTCAATATATATTTGTGAAGATATGAATGCAAATGCACAAAACATGCACGAAGAAGAAATCTGGAAAAATAACCAGTTAAGAATTTATATATTTTATCTCTAATATAGTTAGAATCTAAGAAAATTCTAAAGATAAAAGTTGTAGGTATCTTCAACAGCTTTCCAAAAAACTCTTAAATCACCTCATTCTGAGGTCGGATGTGAAAGTTGCAACCAAAATACTGAATATAATTTTTAGAAACTTTTAGTAGTCGACTACTACTCAGAGTAGTCGACTATCAGGAATTTTCCTGGGCTAACAGGTTGTAGATTTTGGGTCGAAATCATTTTTTATCAAGCCCAATTGATAACCTAACTATATAAATGTGTTTTAAACCCAATTTTTGAGATATTTCATGAAAGATCACAGCTGTCATCTTCCCTCAAACCTTAGAGCTTGTTCTTGGTGTTCCTCGAGGAGATTTGAGGCGAGTCGTTGAGCGGAGGGCAAGATCACATGCTTTTGAGTGAGGAGGGATCTTGCATGTATGTCTAGAGGCTCAACAAGATGTTTTAGGCAAGATCACTTACATCCAAACCTGCAGCCTTAGTTAATGAATGATTTAAAGTGTTTAAATCGATGTTTTGCATGCTTATTTATAACCCGATGTGTTAAAAATGAGATTTTGGATGATAGATCTTAATAAAATGCTAGATCTAATGTTTTATCTTACTGTTTATAATAGAAACGTGATCATGATCAATTGGGTTGTGTAGATCTTCGTTTGTAACTTGATTTCTATGTGTTAATCATGCTTAAAACCCTAAATTTGTGATATAAAGGGCTTACATGTCAATCAAGTATGATTAAACCCTAGGTTTGGAATATTTTGTCCTGTAAATGTGAATAAATTCGAGTTTAATATGCAAGCATGTTTCATGTTGACCAAATAGAAAATTAGGGTTTATGTCAATTTCTTGGTAAATGAGAAGATTAAACCTAAATTGTTGAATTAAGGGTTTAAATAATCATGGAGATGATTCTTTTGATTTGTAATTAGTAGTTTTGTAATGTATTAAAGCATAATTTATACGTGGCGATTGCTAAGAATTGTATGTACACGAAGCTATGCATGTTTCTGCTTAGTAGTCGACTACTAAGAGTAGTAGTCGACATTAATGCCCAGTTTGGTTTTTATAGAATCTATCTAATTATAGAGTAGTCGACTAGTGTACAGTGTAGTCGACTACTAATGTTGATTCATGTTTTACAGAGTCTGAGTAGACTCAGTGTAGTCGACTACTAAGCTTAGTAGTCGAGTACTAAGACTGATCTTCTTGACATTGTGTTGTTTTGATTTGAAATGTGAGATCGAGGCTCGAGTTACATGGTAATACATATGTGATCATAATTGTATATGAATACTATCGTAGTACACATGTTGATACCCTAGATTGAGATTTTGTTAAGTATTGTTTTAAGTACACTTTTCCTGTGAATTTGTATCCGCACTAGTGTGCTCAGAGGTTTGTGAACCTATATCATTGTATCCGCACTAGTATGCGCAGAGTTTTGTGAACCTATATTATTATATCCGCACTAGTGTGTGCAGAGGTTTGTGAACCTATATTATTGTATCCGTACTAGAGTGTGCGTAGAGGTTAATGAACCTATATTATGGTATCCGCACGAGTGTACGCAGAGGTCGATGTACCTATGTTGTTGTATCTGCACGAGTATGCGCAGAGATAAAGGAACCTATATCTTTATAGTTATGCGTAGAATTTGAAATGGTTATTAGTGTCATGCACGAATGTACTATTAGTTGAGAATTTTAGAAAAGTGATGACTTTTATAACTTGATAGTCGAGTATTTAGCGGACGCCAAATGAGACATGACTCATTGTTGAGATAATTAATGACCGAAATATTATGTTATACGAGTGCATGAGATACATATGCTGACATTGGTTATGAGGCTTTATTTTCTAGTATTTCTTACTTTCAGCTCTAGTTTAGGATTAATATTTAGTTATCTACTATTTGAGACATATGGTATATACATGAGGGTTTCTTTATTTGGATTACTTCGCTCAACGTACTACATCTCGTGTTGTAGATTTCTGAGTATTAATTCCATTAGATATAAGGAAAATGATTTAGGTAGACTACGCTCGATAGATAGAACCTCTACTACATGTAGTAGCCCTTCCCCTGGGGGCGGTTATAGGTGATCTTGCTGTAGCGCTCTGACGCTCTTGCTGTTATTTTTTTATTTTTATTTTCTTTTCAGGTAGTTTAGAGCATTGGAGAGTCTCATGATGATGGAGTTCTTGCATAATCATCGTCATATGAGCCAGAAGATGAGACTCCATAGTAGACAGAACTTAAATTCAGCTATTAGAGTTTTCTTTATTTTTCTTATTTTGTAAAGGCAATGAGCCTTGATACATTCTTAGTTAATCCATGTCGTGAAACATTCATATATTTCATGATGACAGATGTATTCCAGACTTGTTCATTAAGACATGATTTATTTATGAAACACTCTTTTTATATCATGTCAGTTGTTATTTTCCTTCTTTTGCCTGTTTATACCTGCACTTTATTTTTCATTCCACTAGAGGATATTATTGTGATTGGTGAAACTTATTATTGCACAGTGTGGGTGCATGACAGGTTTAACATCTCTGGGTTCACCTTGGACTGTAGCCAAGTGTGAAAACAGGAGCGTATAAAAGAAGAAAATATAGAGATGAATAGTAAAAATGAACAGTAAAAGCGTGAACAGTAATGAACAGTAACAGAGGCGGAAATGAACAGTAACGGAAGCAAACTAGATATATTTACATAAGAGTTTTACAAACTGGAAAGAAATCAAACTTAAAAACTTACAGACCGAAAGCTGGTAGATCCTGCTGGAACTAGTAGTAGAGCACACAAAACACTCAAAAGAAAGACTAAAGCAAAGCTCACTCACACTCAAACTAAAACTTAAAACTAAAAAGAGGAAACTGGAGGTATATATATATATATATACCAACCGTGACCAGGACTTGTTTAGCCACTAGTACGATAGAGCTAGCTAGTGGGGATTACTGTGTAGACGGAGGAGAGGATATATCTATTGTTTATAGCTATATCTTCTTCTTCGTTCACATGTATATCAGAAATAAAAGAAGAAAATATAGTAAAAATGAACAGTAAAAGTGTGAACAGTAATGAACAGTAACAGAGACGGAAATGAACAGTAACGGAAGCAAACTAGATATATTTACATAAGAGTTTTACAAACTGGAAAGAAATCAAACTTAAAAACTTACAGACCGAAAGCTGGTAGATCCTGCTGGAACTAGTAGTAGAGCACACAAAACACTCAAAAGAAAGATTAAAGCAAAGCTCACTCACACTCAAACTAAAACTTAAAACTAAAAAGAGGAAACTGGAGGGATTCCACCAGAGAGGATAAGACTTCAACTCTCCAAAACGCCTCCCCGAATGCTTCAACTTCGTCGCCTTTTATAGACTTTCTAAGGAACTATTCAGAGATTCCTTTTTTGACTTTACTGTGCAGAGTTATGAGGCTTCTTTGACAAGGCTTGGACTTTACTGTGCAAAGATTCTTTTCTTGACTTAACAAGTTATATGTGCCCCACCGTCTTAAACTTTGTCAGAATCTAGGAGACATAGAGTAGTATAGGCTTTTTGACCAAAATTGCTTCATCTTTAAGCATTCAAAGAGGAATCTAAAGCTGCAAACTGTGCGTAGACATGTAGGCAGTTATTTTAGCTGCAGGCTGCTTTATTTAGCTGTGAACAAAAAAAATATATATATAAAAGTTAGTAATTTTTTAAACCTTTTGAAAGGAATAATGGGTGATCGACTTAGTGTTCAAGTCGTTGATATTAATCAGTAGTTTACCATAAGTTAATGGTATATGAATTTTACCATAAGTTAATGGTATATCATAGATCAATACCGTAACAATCGTCGCCATTATTGTCAAAACCATCTTCACTATCCATGGGAGTATCTTCAAGCGCGGGTTCATCTTTTATTTTAACAGGCTCTGATGTCTCGGCAGGTTCTGATGTAGAGGATGTGGTATCCATTGGTGCTAGTATCATTAGCATTTCGTCATAAGTTAATGACTTTAGTTTT
>NC_033795.1:60374437-60380115 GCF_001876935.1 Asparagus officinalis
GGAAGAGGAGGCCATGAGGAAGGGAAGTTTTTCGCGGCGATCTTCTTCTAGCAGATTTTTCTTTCTCGAAAGCAGTAAGGACTCTGCTGAAGAGGGACAATTACGGATATATATTCAAAAAATCCGATGGCTGAGATTCATCACCCCAAGCGATCAAGCAGTCCAGATGTCCTGCGACGCTTCGAACTCAACGCCAATAAAGGCCGGTCCTCTCGAAACCCCAAACCGACCGATCAGATTGAGCACGAGAGGCGAAGCGTTCGGTCGCTTCACCATTAAATGAGCATTAATGCGCCCGCAGAGGCTTAGCTGGCGAGCACTTAGGCCTACAGCCGGACGCGTGGCACAAGCTTCGCCCACAGTGAATTTCTGACTATTGGACAAACTCACCGCCATCCAAATTTCACCTGTAGTGTGAGCTCGCCATCATACGAGTTTCGCTTACAACTCAAATTCCCCATCAATCGAGTCTGATTTTTGTCACAGCTCGAAATCTTACGGGTTTCGCCTGCAGCGTATGTTCGTCAGCAGTTGAGTTTGGCCGTCTACTCGAACTCGCCAGCAGTTGAGTTTAGCTTCCAAGCAAAACTCGCCGCGATCGAGTTTCGCCTGCATACAAGCTTCGCCAGCAACGTGAACTCGTCAGGAGCCGAGCTTCACCATCGTAGCAAACTCGCCGTCGCCATAGTTTCGCCGACAGCGTAAACTCACCGGAATGGAATTTGGCCTTGAAAATAGACTCGTCGTCGCACAAGAGATTTCGCCTGCGGTACGAGATTGTCGGCAATTACAGAGCAAAACACCGGAAAGCGACATATCCAAAGAGTATACACACAATGAGCGGACATAAACCTCATTGATGCTTTAAGACAGTACATTTGAACAAAGTTATGGTTTTTTTTGCAATTGCGAAAGTCATAATATTACGTTCAAAGAAGCAAAACATGCACCCAGTGTTTAAGACAATACATTTGAACAAAGTTATGACTTCATAAACAAACAAGTCATAAACAAAATGTCTTAACACAATCATAAGGCAAAGGTCTCAGTCGAACACGCTAAAAGTGGAGATCGCTTCTTTGGCCGCCTCCACCTGGCTCGCGTGGTCTTCCCGAGCCTTGTTTTCAGCAGCCTTCCGAATCCGGTCCTCGCGGTTTGACTTGGCAGCAGCATCTGCCTGGCGCAAGGCTAGCAGGCGTCGAGTTTCCGCCTCAGCATTCTTACTGACCTTCACAACGTTGGACTGGAGCCCCTTCCACTTCGCCTCCGCCTGTCCCAATTCGGCCCTCAGGCGTGCTATGGTGCGATTGAGGTTAATAATTTGCTCCTCTAGCAAATGTTGTTGACCCACCCAGAAGTTGGCGACGGACTCCGAATCCGCTATTTCTTTGGAACGGGTCTCCTTCTCCAGGGCTTCCTGACGCCTGACGTGAGCCAGGCAAGACTCCATGTTGGCTTTCGGACCTTCCCGTAGCAAGGTCTCTAACTTTATCATGCGTAGCTCCAAGAGACGGAGTTCACGCATGCAACGGGTAGCGAGCTGATTTTCACCCGATCGCCGCAAATCAGCCACACGATCAAAGAGAGACTGCCTGAAGCTGTCAAAACTGCCCATGCCGAGTTCGACAAGGGAAATCACCTGTCTCGCAGCGCTCTCGAACTCTTCGATGCGAGCCTGCCAGGACAAGGACTCGGAGAGAGCATGCTCTTGGCCTGGAGCGAGCGCCATGATGGGCGGAATCTCGAGGCAGGGTTCAGCCCCCGGCTGGGGAGCAGAGTCTGAGGCGGCGGAGTTCGCAAGACCTTCGGATTCGTCGTCCGAAATCAGGATAGGCTCGGCCGCATGCTCCTCGGCAGCCGGCACCTCCCCTCGATCTGCAAAACATAACAACAACACAGAGAGGGATCAAGAATACCTGTTCAACCCACGCGAGAGTCAGAACGGAAAGATACCTTCGGCCGCGGCAGCCTCAGCAGCGCCCGAAGAAGACGGCTCTTTCCTTTTCTTGGAAGCAACCCTCTTCACCTTCGGTGCTATCAGGAGTGTGAGGAAGGAAGAATTTGGGTTTTCTCCGAAGGAAGACAATGAAAAGGTTGTGGATCCTCGTAACAGAGAATAAGGGCGTTAAATACCCTAAGAGTCCTAGGCGGTTACTCAAGACTCGATTAGACCGTTCAAGGCTAAAGCAGTTGAAGGGTAAGGCCGAACAGATCGGATCTTACCTGGACGGACAAGATCTGACGGTTCGTGACCACGATCTGCAACAACGGCCCGAATCGGGCGCGAGGGACGAAGAGGCCCACTACCTCGCATTTAATGCGAAACGACTAGCCCACGTCTCCTTAACCGGCGTACACGTGGATTGGCACGTGGCCCACTGAAAGCGGGACCCGGTCAGAACCAGATTCACCGCTAGGACCCCCGCGAATTCGCCTGCGGACAGAATTCGCCTGCAGATGAGGTAAACTTGCAGCAGAAAATCGCTGGCAAGAATTCCTCTACAGTTGAGGTTCTCTTACGGCCAAATTCTAATTAACGCAAAAAAAATGGAGCACACGCAAGTGACAATAGGCCAAAAACAAAGGGATAATTTCATTCATAGAAAGAAATTCTAGTACAACTGGCAATTAAAGACGAAA
Organism: Asparagus officinalis; assembly: GCF_001876935.1. Lineage (NCBI taxonomy): Eukaryota > Viridiplantae > Streptophyta > Magnoliopsida > Asparagales > Asparagaceae > Asparagus > Asparagus officinalis. Next base: position 60,377,078 of record NC_033795.1, read on the forward strand.
GGGGGCAAATTACAAAGCTTTCAATCGCAATTCCGCCTCGCGAATCTCGCCGGCATGACGAAGCTCTAGCCTCCGCAGGATTTCTTGGCGAAGATCTTCCTCAGTGCGCGAGGCCAAGTCTTGGACGGTCTCTTTGACCTCCCTATGGGCCCGAGCCTTTTCCTCGACGGAATTAGCCGTCAGTTGCTGACGAGATTCAATGCTTTCCAACTCCTTGACCGCCTGTTCACGAGCCTTCTCTTGAATGGTCAACGAAGCATGCGCCTTAGCTATGACTTGCTTCAGGTTCTCAACTTCCGAAGACAAGCGAGAAACGCGGTTATCGGCCTTCTACCACTCGAAGGCCACTCGTTCATCCTCAGCCTTGGCCTGCTCCAACTCTACTGACAATTTCGCCTCCAGTGACATGGTCTCGTTCAGACGGCGATCACGTTCTTCCACTGCTGCTCGGACTTCGCCGGATGCAAGATCCACAAGAGTGGAACTCTTCGCGTGAAGGGCAAGCAACCGCTAAATAGCTTCTTTCACTTCCTCCTTACGCTGGAAGTAAGGCATCGCCGCAGTCCGGCCAAGCCTCTTGATTAAGAAGCACACGACATAGTCGATATCCTCTTCGAAACATCGCCGCAGTCCGGCCAAGCCTCTTGATTAAGAAGCACACGACATAGTCGATATCCTCTTCGAAACTATCGAAAGGACAATTCTCCTCCAAAGCGAGTCTGATGCATGCAGCTAGAGTGTCTTGGAAATTAGCCATGGATTGTGCCGCACTCCTTCGCTCGCGCTCCAAGGGAGAGAGGATGGCCTCCTCCGCTGTGGATGAAATCACGGTTGAAGTGCCCGTAGTCACAACCGTAGAAGTGGTGATTGGCGCCGCCAAAGATGGTATGACCAATGACGCCCTCGGAGCAGCGGTCACAGCATCAACGGCCACTGCCGACAAAGGAGTGGTCACTTGCAGAGTAGAAGCCTCCCTTTGAAGCGGAGACTCTCGCACCGATGAACGATCCCCAGCCGGCACTGCCGCAGGAGCAGGGGATCCCCCTATTTGGCCGGGCGCATCCTCACGAGCCAACACCTCTTCCTCGCTGGACAATGCCTCATGAACCGAGACGTCATCATCTTCCTCAGATTCACCCGTCTCCCCAGACGAGCGACCCGCCCAAGAAAGAGGATCCTCTTTGCCAGCAATTTCGTGGGCGCGATCAGCTATGAATGAACGAAGAGGATTAACAGAGGCCCCTCGAAAGGGACCCTATAGACATTTGGACACGGAAGGATGAGTAATGCCAAGACATACGCTTACCTGAGCCTGCGGGCCCCTTGTCATCTCCAGCTTCCTCCTCTTCGTCGGAAGGAATGGAGATCACTTTCTCGACCACACCTGCATAGGCCCAATACAAGTGTCAAAAGGTGTAAAATCAATGTTGTAGTCAAGGGTACTATTGCGAAGATTACCTCCTGACGCGGACGCAGAAGCCGGTGGAACTCCCGTCGGTGGCCTCATGCCAGACTGTGGAGAAGCGCCCTTCGAAGTCGCCGGGACTGCACCCGATGCAGCAGAAGAGGCGGGCAATGCAGCTCCAGACCCAGACGTCGCCGCTCTTGGGATGCTTACCGAAGGAACGTTTTCCTGACCCTCCGCCGCTCGGACGGTCTCCGCTGTCTCATCACGACGGGCCTTCTTGGCCACCTCCGCTCGAAAACTCTCGGTCGCTGCCTCCCGCTGACGCTTCAAGAGAAGCGAGCTGCTCGGAGACAGAAGAGGTGTCCCCATCTATCCAATCATCGGACTCTGGACCTGTCTTGGGTGTTCAGATTCTTGTGGTTCACCAGGGGCACCCGACGAAGGACCAAGAGGAGGAACTCGAACCTCGGGAGCCTCAGATTCGTCTAAACCGGCGTCAAAATTCTCGGTGTCCTTCACTGGATCCTCTGAGAATAGCTCCCTAGCAGTTTGGTGGCCCCTTCGCCTCGAAGAACGGAGAGCCCCCCTGAGAGGACGATCGCGCTCCGCTAGACATGAGCTCTGGAACCAGAAACCAGCGGGGTTAGCACTGGCGCCCCGATACCACCGGCAGTATAGAAGTGTGTGACGCAAATCGCGGTCCTTCGCGGGTAACTCAAAACGAGCCTGGGTACCACTGGCATGGGTCCAGAACCATCCCCGAGCTCCATCCACCAGTCCTCCTTCGAAGTATAGGCAGGGATTAGCGTTGCCCACGTACAATTGGTCGTACCCGAACTGACGGGCGAATCTACAGAGGATATACGGCTCGAGATAGCACACAGAGCCTGTGCGTAGAATGTGATACCCCGGCCGAATATTCACCAACCATTGAAAAGCGCCACGTGAGAGAGCTGTGGAGCGATCCGCCGTCGACACGTCCCTAAGAGACTCGCCGTATCTTCCTCCGCTGAAGTAAGGGAAGAAGCGACGAAAATTGTAATGGACAAAATGGGAGAGCGTCTTCCGCGCATCGGGAATGTCTTTACACTTCCAGGAGCACCTCTCCAAACGCTCAAGGAACGGAATGAACCTATCTCCTTGAAGAGTCGCGGGGACGCTCATCAAACACTCACAGTGGTAAACAAACCACGCCATCAAGTAGGTGTATGGCAGCCCCACTCTGGGATTGGGAGTCCTGATGACCTCTCCATTCCCCTCGTCGGTAGTCGACACACGACAGAATTAGGCCGTCAGAGTGTGGAGCCCCCGGTGAATACACGCTATCATCGCCGATACCAGGGAATAGGACTTCCCGTGGGCTAAACAAACCGCAGGATACACGACCTCTACGGGAATAGCCTCAAAAGAGTGAGTGGGGATTACGCACCTCTTGAGCCACAACATGAGATACCCTGCAAGCAGAGCCTTCCCAGAGATAGGGGACATGGCCTGGTGGTGGAACGAATGGAAGACCATTCTAGATTTGAACCCGCCCTCGTCATGATCGAGAGCTATGGTAGCTTCCTCTTCAGCCATCCTCCTTTCCACCTCAGCCTGGTCGCACCCGCCTAGAGGAAGAGCAGGATTC
>NC_033795.1:60381115-60439851 GCF_001876935.1 Asparagus officinalis
TTAAATAATTACGTGAAAATTATCTACACATCAAAACGTACTAGTTGTAGTATTACAACTGATAATACAAAACAGTAAAAATAATACAAGAAATTGCATAATTAAACAAGAATAATTAATAAAAAATATAATTACTTATATTTAAAATTAAATAATTATGGGATAATTATCCATATAGAAAAACATATCAGTTATACTAATACGACAGATAATATGTAACAGTAGAAATAATATAACAAATTATACAAAATAATATATAATATTAATATAACGTATTATACGAAATAATACGTAACAGTAATAATAATACAACGTATTATCCAAAATAATATATAACAGTACCGATAAACACAATGGATAAATTCCATAAATTTTTACTACACTAAATAAATTTATAATTATCAAAATAATTTAAATAAATATAAAACTTGGTTTTTAAATCATAGAAAATTCTAGAAAATCAAGAAAAATATAAATACTCTTTTAAAAATAATAATTAAATATTTTAAAATACCAAAAAACAAATTCTACCTTCGGAATTAAAATAAGATATGCACGATATCATATAGTAATCTGTAAAACAAAATAATACATACAATAGTTGATAATAGAAAGTAAAAAGCATATCAATAATGAACGTAGATAAAAGATATAAAAATATACGCAACAATCATGTAATTATGTATTCATAACATTTACATATCAAAATATACCAATAACCATTATATCATTTTTGCCCATTAGGATAACCAAACATGATACAAAAACTATAAACCTAATATACATAAGGAATAAACATAATACAACATATGAACTTCCATGTAATAATTTTCAAAATAATAATCAAATATGGACATAACAGTTAACTAAAACAGTAATGCATAGACTTTTGTATATGGAAAATTGATAAATATAGTAATTAAAATAATTAATGAATAAACAATAAAATACAATATTAAAGTAAAATATACACAACCTAACAAAAGAAAAACAACTAATAAACACAACCAAATATCTACAATATGCAAAATCTATAACTAAGTTGTATAAACTTATAACACTCATTTCACATCCTAAATAAACTATGAAACAACTGATGAAATGTAAAAGAAATAATTATGTTAATCAATAAACAATATAACCCAAATAACATAAATAAACTAATAAATTAATAAAATTAAAGACAACATAAAAACGCATACAAGAAAAACATATAACTTGATAAATAACCAAATAATAATGATAACAAAATGCGTACATGAAAGATAAAATGTGACCAAATTATGTGGTAACAAACACAGCAAACATGTATAAAATACATGTACAATACGTAGAAGTAATAAAACAAATATAACATAAAATAAAAATAACCATACTATAACATGACCACAAATAAAAATTATAATAAAAACATAATAAATACTAAATCACACTAAGCATAGCAATACACAAATTGAAAAGTGAAAAATATGAGCAAGAATACACTGCATAAAATATAAAACTCACTAACTATAAAAATATCTCGACTAAATACGTAACTATAATAGAATATGTAAAAACACAATCAAAGCTAAAGAAACACACACATTGTAACAATCTTTAATAACCTTATACACAAACTATAAAGCCATAACACCACACATTCACATCAAAAATAACAACTCCTATTCAAAGAAAAATGTAAGAATAAAACGATATTGTTATACTATGATCTATGAAAAATACAAAAATAAGAGAAACAAAACAGAAGAGTAACACGATGTAGAATAACACAAGTCAAAATAATAAAAAAATATCAATCTGACAAAGAAAAACATAATCGAAAGACTCAATGCATTCAAATAAATAGCGAACAAATTGGCAGTATAAAACTCAAAATAAATTAACACATACAAAAATCGTAGAATACACAGAAACATAATGCTTACTAACAATACTGACACTCACAAACATACTGCTAGATAAAGAAGTATATATATATATAAACAAAAACCATGAAAAGTAAAATAGGTATATAAGCTAATAAAAACATAAGAAGAGCATAATTCCGTATAATAAAAACACTGATATATTTTAGATAAACATGGTTACACAGTTGATACTAGAAATAATGAATGACTATAAATCAATATATATATACATCGTAAATATAATAATCTATGTGAATACACTATAATGAAAGAGAATATTAATATAAAAGAATGAAAATTAACACAACTAAGCGAAAATAATGAATAGAGAATGAACAACATCTAATAACACAATAAAAGACGTAAAAATCTAAAAATATCATAAAATAAGTACTGAAAAATAACACGCATATACAATGTATAATGTCACAATGAAAAAACAATACATATCGAAAACGAAGCAAACAAACAACAAATGTGTAAATACACTATAAACAAACCATGAATAGATACTATACATACCCACAATTTCTATTTAGAATAATATTTTATATTAGTTATAAAAGAACAATATTCAAGGATACAATATAATATTATAAAAACCTATATAAATAGTAACTCAAACCCCAAACCTAACAATATGAATAAACGCTTGAATATTAAAGTATAAATACATTGCTCTTAGGAATAACGAAACCAATTGTGAACAACTAAAATAACCTAACAAGATAAAACTTACTGACAAAAACTATATACTGAAAATATAAATGATAAGAACATAATTCATCTATAGAATATTAAAATTTTGAACTTATTAAAAATATGAACTACATATATTAATCTAGAACATAAGTAAATGATAGATAGTATGACAGAAAAGAGTGCACATACACAATATAACTATGCAAAAGTATAATTAAACACAAGAAAATAATCTGAATATCAGATATATTATGCAATATATATGTGGAGTCTAGAGCAATACAAAACACTTAATAACATGGTTTGAACAATTGAAATATATAAGTAATGGTATATATTTTTAATGAGAAACACACAATTTAACATTGTGTATGATATAAAAAATAATGTAATAAATAATGCAGAAATCAATATAATTAAACGATATATAAGTCAAATCAAAGAAAATATAGTTGTAAAATTAATAAGACATATAATAATGACTGACACAAGGATAAAGGAGTTATACAAAGAGAGGGTAATCGCGAAGCGATGGGATAAGAACCGTGAAAAACTCTGGAGTCAAAGGTGATAAGATAGGGACGAAACGAGATCTATCAAGAAAATAGAAGAATGGCTCAAGATTAGTCTTACGGATGAAATATGATATGCGTCTAATTGTCCATTATATTCTCACTAGTAGGAACTCGGGACCGTAACCTGCATGGGTCATAAAAAAAACCTGTCACGTCCCGCTTCCTAAAATACCCGGGAATCGGAATATGAATAAGCCTGCGACGTATTAGATTGAGAAGAAATATACACTATTATTTTTTTTCTTTTCTTCTCAATCCAATACGCTAAGCATCTGAAAATAAATACAACGTGAAGTCACAGGTCCCCGATCACAGATAGCAAGAATATAATAGACAAACTCAAAATAAAATGATCCATATCATAAAAGAAATGTCATTCTAAGACATAAAAATACGGGTCAAACATGCCCTTATATAAAAACTGAACAATGAATACTGAAGAGATACAAAATACATCGTTCAAGCAAGAATGGAAAGAACTACAAAGGTAACTGGAACCATCAGCTAATAAATAAAAAGAATAGGCTTTGACTCCTTCTTCTGCTTTGTCTACAAGGCACTCCTGCTGAGAATTCTCTGGCTCCTGTTGAACCTGTTCTTCCTCTAAGTCTAACATACACCAGAGAAAATAGGTGTATGTTAGCGTGCATAGCACACAGCAAGACCCCCACAAAAGAAAAGAACAAACGAAAACCCAACGTGAAAAACAATAAAACAATAAAATGATAAAGAAACGTGTAACGGGAAATCCAATGAAATCAATCAAGTAACAAGTCGACAATGCAGCTAGCGATCAGAAATCATCCAAGTCACAAGGTCATACAACTAGATGGAATTAATACCAAAAAATCTACAACTCGAGACGTAGTACATCGAGCAAAATAATCCAAACAAGGAAACCCTCATGTATATACCATATATCTCGAATTGTAAATAATTAAATATTAATCCCAATCTATGTACGAAGAGAAACACAACTGGCTTACATCTCATAAAAAATCATACCTAGCCAAGAAACGAGGTCATGTAACTAGCCATTCTATAACAGGTCACTGGTCATATCTCACACAGAGTCAACGCTCCTGTCATCGGATACTGACTGTTCACAAATCCCCTACGTGCATCCAATCCTGCTACACTTGCGGCCAGAGGACTACACGTAAACCGTTTTCTGTCTGGTCCAAACTCAAGCAAAACTCAGGTGACGAAATGATTTCACTGACTAAAGTGATGTACACACTTCACTTTAGTCCTGCAAACCAACCCCAGTGGCGACACCAGCCATGGGAGCGAGCCTGGATCATCCCCTGCGCACGCTATGGGATGAATCCGAGGACGAGGACCCAGCGCCCCAGTTTTCGCAGTACAGTTGAGTTGCGAAACGAATGATGAGCAACATGGGGTATGACCTTACTCGTTTAGAGGGCCTAAATTACGGCCGAGGACGTAAGACGGTCATCAAACCCGCCTACGTTCCTAAAGGGAAGCCCTCAAATTACTTCAACAGGACTAGGAGAGGCTTAGGCTACTCCTCCTCGTCGGATTTGTGTTTTTACGTCAACGAAGACTCCGACTATGCATGTTCGGGGGACCAATCGTCGACGACCTCGGCATGGGACTCGGACGTCAGCGTGAGGGACATGTTCGATGGCCTTACAGTCAACATGCCTACAGTAGACCCCGCCGAAATGGCGGAGGACGAACAACTAGTCGCTTCGAACAGCGTGAACCACCAACTGAAGACGAAGTCCTCCAGGTGAACATGGGTACCGAGGCGAATCCCAAACCCATATTCATCAGCGGCAGTCTGCCTCCTCAAGAAAAAGAGGATCTCATCGCCCTCGTACGGGAATACATTGACGTTTTCGCTTGGAATTACGAGGATATGCCTGGCCTGGATCCGCGGGTCGCCACGCATCGCCTCAACATCAGCCCTGACGCCAAGCCGATCAAACAACAGCAGAGACGGTTTCGCCCCCAAATCATGGAGGCGATCGAAACTGAAGTAAAAAAGCTGATCGAATCCGGCTTCATCAGAGAGGAGCAACACCCCGACTGGGTGGCGAATATTGTTCCGGTCCTGAAGAAAAATGGCAAGATCCGCGTCTGCATTGACTTTAGGAACCTCAACGCCGCGTGCCCTAAAGACGAGTTTCCCCTACCGATCACGGATGTCATCATTGACAATACGTGCGGATTCGAGAGGATGTCCTTCATGGACGGCTTCTCAGGGTATAATCAGATCAAAAACACCCCGACTGGGTGGCGAATATTGTTCCGGTCCTGAAGAAAAATGGCAAGATCCGCGTCTGCATTGACTTTAGGAACCTCAACGCCGCGTGCCCTAAAGACGAGTTTCCCCTACCGATCACGGATGTCATCATCAACAACACGTGCGGATTCGAAAGTCGACGTAAGGAGGATCACCTCCAAGACTTGAAGGCGATGTTTGAACTCATGAGGACTCATCAACTCAAGATGAATCCTACCAAGTCGTTCTTGGGGATGTCTAGCGGTAAATTCCTCGGCCTCGTCGTCACAACGAAAGGAATCCAAATTGATCCAGACAAGGTACGAGCTATTCAAGAGCTCCAGCCGCCCCGAAACCTTAAAGAGCTAAGAGGCCTTCAGGGACGACTGGCTTATATCCGAAGATTCATCTCGAATCTCTCGGGCAAGTGCCAACCCTTCTCTAAGCTGATGAAGAAAGGTACCTCCTTCGTCTGGGATGAGCCATGCCAAAAGGCCTTTGAAGAGATCAAAGCTTATCTCTCAAATCCGCCTGTCCTTGCGGCGCCAATCTCAGGAAGGCCATTCCTCATATACATACGGGCTATGGAACATTCTCTGGGTGCCCTCTTAGCTCAGAACGATGATGCAGGCCACGAGCAGGGCATCTACTACCTGAGCAGAACCTTGCAGGGCGCCGAGCAACGGTACCCAATGGTCGAGAAGGAATGCCTAGCCTTGGTGTTCGCTATCCAAAAGATGCGGCACTACTTGGTTGGCCAAACCATCCATGTCATCTCCCGGATGAATCCCATTCGGGTCTTCATGACACAACCCGCAGCGCTAAACTGGCGCCTGGCCAGGTGGGCACTTCTGCTCTCTCAATACGACATTCATTTCATGCCGCAGAAATCGGTCAAGGGACAAGCCATCTGCGATCTCATGGCTAGTCACCCGCTGGGGGAGAAGACCGATCTATTCGAAGATCTGCCGGATGAACCTCCCGAAGCCAATTAAAGGCATTTAGCAAATATTCTAACAAAATATTGTTCATTGTAAACATACGATGATCATTTTTATTCCACTTGGATTTCTCCATAGTGGGCACAATATAAGCATCCTCCGTCGTAAGCTGTGCAGAAATGTGATTATTTTGCCGTTGAGGCAACTGATTCATTTTCTGTTTCCTCGACTCTTGGTCCGCATAGTAATGGACCCCGTCGGTTTGTTGCATGGCCTTAGCCAATTGTCGAGTACGGCGCTGGCGCTGTCTCTGGCGAGCCCTCTTCGTCAGCACCGGCGAGCTATGATTCAATGACTCCTTAATTGGTACAGAGTCACTTGGAGCAAAAACATTGCAGGCAGACTCCTTAGCAACGATCGGGCTAGAATCTTCGCCTGCGGCCTCCGTTGGAATTGCAGACTTGAAAGTTTTCTTGGAAGACGAAATCTTCCTATATTTGCGAGACGAGGAAGATTTCGCAGATGAGGACGATAAATACTCCTTAAACTTCGCCTGATCGAACTCGTATTCGATCTCTTCATTGACAACAATCTTGATCGGTTGCGACACCGCGGCCTCGACAGCGAGGCCGCTGGCTCCCACTGTGGTCGCCAGTTTGTTTTCGTCGAAAGTTGTTTTCATTGTAGATTCCATTGAAACTTAATTAATGAGCTAATGACAATGGCGACAAGAAATATAAACACAAGTATAAATAAACGCCAATGTTTGCATCAAAAGTTGCTTCCATTGATAATTCTATTGAACTTTAGTCGTTTACAACGAATTACAATGAAAAAAAATTAGAAAATTACAACTCTTGAGAAACTAACACAGAAGTCGTTTATCGAATCCTGTTTTTGTGGGGCTTTGCCTGTGCCGGGAACGCTTTGGTTCGTGGACCGCCGAATCACAGATCGTGAAGGGGGGTTTACTGATTCTGACTTCGTTTATCGAAGTGAGAACTTGAAACGATATCTTATCAAAGTATGATAGTCGTTCTTCTTAAAATCAAGTCAAAGCTCAATTTCAAGGAGTCACACGAAAACTCAAATCTGCTCTCTCTGCTCTGGATTGCTCGAAAATATGCTCGATCCTCCTCAGAAATGACCCTAGGTGGGTATTTATAGCTTCTGGGGTAATAACTGCACAAAACTCAAACAAAACAACACGTTATGCCGCGAGACAGTGTTTACTGTCTCGCCGGGCGAGACAGAGACAGTGTTTGCTGTCTCGGCCCGCGAGACAGTAAATGTTGTCTCGGAAGTGGAATATTCTGGCAGTTTTCGTTTTTAACTGCCTTCCCACGTTTCAAACTCCGTTATTTTGATAGTTATTCACGTGATTTTCACCCAAGATGTTTCCCACGTCCCTTGGCAGTTAATGGACACGTGTAGGGCAGTTATCAAGGTGGTTTTTGACCATTTCAACACTGTCTCGCTGGCGAGATAGTAAAATACTGTCTCGCTGGCGAGACAGCAAATTCTGTCTCGCTGGCGAGACAGGAAAGTCTGTCTCGCTGGCAAGACAGCAAAGTCTGTCTCGCTGGCGAGACAGTTCATACCTGTCTTGATTTTCCAAAAACAGTATGAGATCAATTCTTGTGATTTTTTGAGTGATCTTCTCTATGTTTGGGATATCTATTAGCATTTTTTGACGCCTATAGCCCTGCTGATGGTGATGAAAGTCCTTATCCCGCTGCTGAGGTCCTCCTAGTCCAGCAAAAAGTCTCTTGCCCTTGCCCTTGTTATTCTACTGTCTAGACTTGTTGCCCACCTTGTTCTTCTGGAACATCACAGTCTCTGTCTCCTGCGATATAGCTGCATCTGTGACCTCTCGAACTGAACAGAATCTTCTTGAAACTAGGTAACGGTGAAGACTTGGGCGAAGTCCCATAAGAAACATCTGCGCCTGGCGCTCTCCTGACTGCCACATGCCCGTGAAACATAGAAGACTCATAAATCGGCTCTTATAGCCAGCCACAGACATATCTTCCTATTCTAGCTTAGACAACTCTAGCTCTTTCCCGGCCCGTGCCGCGGAAGAGATGTACTGCTCGTCGAAGAAATACACGAAATCCTCCCAAGTGAGGGCCATTCGATGATCCGGAGTGAACTGAAGCCTATACCATCCTCCTGCATCATCCTTCAGGCTAAAAGCTGTCAGCCTCTGCTTCTGCACTGAGTTGACGTTAAGTAAATCTAAAAGTATTTCCCACATATTTCCTCCATTTATAGGTTGTAATTGAATCCGACGTGCCCTAAAATTTTTGTGCTCCCAACTTCTAATATCTTCCTCAATCTTACTGAGCCAAACTTCCTATTCTGCGTCTCTATTAATAGCTAGATGTGGTGATGGTGAGACCTTCAGTATTACCTCTTCAATAGGTACGGCTGGTACAACTGGTGGTGGAACTTCAAAGAGTAAATTTTGGCTTGTTACTCACTCTTCGAGTGTTGCTAGTCTCTGCTTCTGTAATCGGTATTACCAAGTCGATCAGAAACTTTAGAGCCTACTGCGTCTCGGGCTCTACTTGCCCAGCTCTCCGGGTACAAGCTTTACCTCGACCACGTCCTCGTTCTAATGTTTATAATACCAAGAGGAGAGCTTATTTGACATAGTAAGTGAGATCCCAATCATAAATAACATAACAAATACCAATAGGAAAAATCGTATCACTTATCATTCATGCAATTATTTTTCAATCAAAGTAAGGTAAGTGTCATAAAAAAATTGTAAATTTTTGAATATACGTATATAACATCCTCACTCGTTCTAGAAATTCCTAGAGGATTCTATACATGATTCCTAGAAAACTCTATCCTATCTCCACGACTCGATACAGGAATGATATTAGGATGCTAGAACTAGAGCTCTGATACCAACTGTGACGTCCCTGGGTTCACACAAGACTGTAGTCTAAGGTAAAACCAGATATGTCAAACCTGCCATGCACCCACACTGTGTATAAATATGTTTCATCAATCACAGCAATATCCTCTAGTGAAACCAAATAGAAGTACAGGTAGAAAACAGGCAAAATAAAGGGAATAAATGTAATAGACATGTTATAGAAGAAATATCTCATAAATAAAAAGAAATCATATCTCAACTATAATACATCTGATATCTTAATAATAAAAATATCTCAACATGAATCAACTTAAAATCATACTAAGGAACACTACCTTTACAATATGAAAATAAAACTCTAATGTCTGGATAAAACTCAAAACTACAGTGGAGTCTCTACAAGTAAAAATACGCGACGGTGACTATGCCAGAACTCCGTCACCCTGCGGCTCTCCGAAACTCCAAACTACCTAAAAGTAATTTAAAAGAAAAAGAATAACAACAAGAGTGTCATAACGCTACAGCAAGATTACCTCCATCCGCCCCCAAGGGAAGGGCTGCTAGATGGAGCGAAGACTCTATCTATTAAGCATAGTCTACCTAGATTCATTTTCTTCATATCTAAGTAGGATTAACATTTAGAAACCTACTACACAAGACGTAGTACGTCGAGCAAAATAATCTAAACAAGGAAACCCCCATGTATATACCATAAGTCTCAAATGGTAGATATCTAAACATTAATTCCGAACTAAGAAAAGACAATCTAATGAAACCAACAATTAAAAATTCACAACACGGGACTAGTACGTCGAGCGAAATAATCCAAACAAGGAAACCCTCATATATATACCATATGTCTCAAGTTGTGAATCTCTAATCATTATTCCCAACTAAGAAGTAAAGAAGGCAGTAAAAGAAATAATACATCAACACATCGTATTTATAATATCTTTCACTATCACTGGGGAGATAGAATAAAATACCAATACATAATTTTGTATACTTTTAAAAGTAATGTATCTCAGTCATATAGTTCAGTGATATGTCGTATTCATAACCGACATCTGTCACACTTAGGCTATTAGGTAATTGTCTTAATGCAACGGACTACCCTGTAGGTATCTTGAACTGTGTACATGGCTCATTAGTCTTATCATAATCTTAGTGTGTAACACGAGTATGGGATGGACTACCAAATAGGCATCCTAGAAATACGGCTCACGAGCCTCATCGTACCCTAGTGCGAGACGGACGACTAGATCAAGCCTCCTAAAATCCTATCCAATAGCCTGTACATGTGGAATATCAATGCACTACCTCATGTAGTACTGAACTAAGCTCATAAATGGTATCCACCTCATATATAAACTGTGTATATCTGGTATGTCAATGCACTATCCTATATAGTATTGAGATGTGCTCATCAACGACATTCAACATGTGTATGAACGATAACTAATTCAAATATGATCAAATCAAAATTCATCATAATCCCCTAGGGATTCTTAAATATGTGACACAACATATTCATGACTATACATATAACATCAAGCAGCTCAAAACTCTGCGAACGCATCTCAAAACAGCACAACACAGCTCCACAAAACAAGCAGGAAAACATATGGGTCTTCTGTTAGTAAAATGAGTATATCTTTCTCTAGAAAAATTATTTTTAGAAATAGTTTTCTGTTTTGAAAACTAGATTCATACATCTTTCAAATGGAATAAGATTGGTTCCATTTGGAGTTCATTTGTTATCCCAAATCTCTAATTAAACATTATACATATGTAGCAGTTTTTCTGCAAGATATATTATTAGTAAAAAGAATATATCTTTCTCTATATAAACTCTTTTTTAAGAATGGTTTTCTGTTTTAGAAACTAGATACATATATCTTTTATTTGAAACTAGTTTGGTTAAATTTGGAGTTTATTTGCTATCTCAAAATCCCAGTTAAAAGTTATATAAGTGCTGTAGTTTTCTACAGAAAATATATATTTAGTACATCTCTTAAATTTCTCATATATAAACAAAATTATGAATAATTCTAATGATCATAATCATGAAACTATTATAAACAGTAAGGATTTAACATAAAACTAGCAAGAGATTAAGATCTAACATCAAAAATCATGTTTTTAATAACTCATGTTAAGATCTAATATATAATCAACAATTAAAAATTGGTAAATTCATTGTTTAACTAAGGGGATGGGATTAGATGCATATAATCTTGCCTTAATCTCATGTGCAAGTCTCTGAAATAAACAGCAAGTAATCCACAAGGATAAATAACCCGTTCTCCCTTGCCACACGTTGATGATCTCGCCCTCGTGTCGGTGTTGTGCTTTACAAAGCTCTCAAAATTTATAAGAAAAAGATCTAGGGTTTTTGAAGGGAGAGGGTGGCTGCTAGGGTTCATAGATATAATAAAAGTGAGGAATTTTTGTGAAAAATACAGGTATATATAGAGGCAAACCCGAAATAAACCTGTTTGACCCTAACCAGGAAACCTAGTCTGACTAGGAAAACAACCTTCGGTATTTTGACCATAACTTTCACGTCCGACCTCAAAATAAGGTAATATAAGATTTTTTGGAAAGCTCTTGAAGATACCTACAACTTTAAGTTTTCCCAGATTCTAACTTCTTTAGTGTTTAAAATATATATACTTTGAACTAATAGTTTTTCTCAGATTCAGGCTCGTGCACGTGTGCATTACATCACTTCTATATTCACATATATACATTGAATTGGTCTCAAATCAATTCCTAGCATACTCAAATATTAATAAATATCATTTATCATAATGTAACTTATTTATTATTATTTTTTATAAAATATTCAAATTTTTGGGGTTTTACACTAGCCTCATCGCATCACCATACGAATCGACATAATAGGCTCACTAGCCTCATCGCATCAAAATGCGGATCGACATAATAGGCTCATAATCCTCATTGCATCAAAATGCGGATCGACATAATAGGCTCATGATCCTCATCGTATCAAAATGTGGATCGACATAGGTGGCTCACTAGCCTAATCGTATCAAAGTACGGATCGACATAGGCGTCTCACTAACCTCATCGTATCAAAGTGCGGATCGACATAATAGGCTCACTATCTATTATGACAAGAGAAAAACTTAGGTTACGTACTTCTAACATCTATGGGTGCTCAAAACCACCATGTGTATCCTCATTTACAATGCTTGTGCATCGATGTACAACTCGTACGTGTACTCCCCAAAACATGCATAATTATTAGCTTACAACTTGCATTACATGCTTGCAAAACGAACTCACGCGTAAAAGAAACGAATCCATGAGTAAAAGAGACAATTCTCACAAATTTAGCCTCATCAGTCGACCAATAAAAAAGCTTCTGTTGACTGATCGGCTGAGCTCACGAGATCGAGAGCATGGTCGAGCCTGTTGGTCGACTGACACTCTTTGTCAGTCGACCGATCAGACCGAAAATAGTCAGCTTTGATTTTTTGTGTGTTTACTTCAAAACTAGGGTTTTTATTAATAGGCTTGACAAAAACTGATTTGAAAACTCATTAATATTGAACAAGAGATTATTTAAACTGGATAAACTCATGTAGATTCATAGAACTAGGGTTTAGCCTCTAATTAACACATTTTGTGTTCAACATGGTTAATTAGTGCATTTAAACCTTTTTAAATGAAAATAACAAGTTAAATACCACTCTAATGATTATGATCATCTAAACACATCAGTTACAGATTTGTTCAGCTGTTCATAACAGTGATTTAAGATTTAATATCATAAATTAGGCTCTAACACATTAGATTTTCCATAAACATGAGATTAATCATAACAATCATATATAAGGCTTAATTTTTTAACTAAGGGAATGCATGGAGGAAGATGATCTTGCCTCAAACATCAGTTGACTAATGACAATATCAGTCGACTGATCAGAGGCTACTTCCAGCCTTTAATCTTTTGTATATGTTTGACACTTGTATACTCTTATATATACTCTTAATTGATCTCAAATCAATTGTTAACATAATCATTCATCCAAAAATGACTTTTATCATAATTAGAACCCATTTATCAATATAAATCACATTATTTTCAAAATTTATAGGGTTTTACATTCACCGTCCTCGTGAGGCGTTGAACAAGTGGTCGAGTAGACTTGTGGAGAGTTGTCTTCGACAATAGGGGTGGCAAGTACCGCCTTTCGAGTCGACACAAAGGGATCTCGACTCGATGAGTTGCTAAATCGAATTTCACTGCTTGCGCCTTGGGCTGCAACTTGCTTGCGCCATGGAAGGCTGTATGGCGGAAATATTACATGTCTAGTGTTTGGCAATGAATTGCACTTTGGGAAAAATAGGAGCACCATAATAGTTGGCCCCTTTCGCTTGGAGTCAGCTTTAGCCGGGTCCGAGTGAAATACAATAAAAAATTATTTTGGATAGACGTGGGTGCCTTGAATGAGAACTAAAAAGTCACTTTAGAGGCGACGTGGTTGACATCACCATACATCCTTTTTATTGCTACCACTCAGCTTTTCAGGCAGATTGTAGGCTATTTGAGGTAAGTGGGATGCACCTCGATTCCTGAGGGCGCTTCAAATTCTAAAAATGAAAACTAGCTGTTGGACATAGCTAGATCTAACGGTTTGAATTTCGATTATTGCCTTTTGAAATCCCCTTTAGAGAATTCTAGTTCTTCTCTATTCATCTCTTCCGACGATAATTTCTATAATCTCCAATGGCTTCTGACCCAGTTGATCGTCAAGCTCTCCTGGTAGGGATTCACTCTAAGCTGACCCTACCACAGAAGAGGACAATCCCTAGGAGGTTTGATGTCCCTGAGGCGTATAATCTGTTGGCTCCGACAAGGTCGAAGGCTATATATGACCGTGGACCGAAGCGAAGTCTAGTCTATGTGAGGCATCTGGAGTGTGGCCTAAGACTGTCTTTGTACCCCTTCCTCAAACAAGTATTCATAGCGTTAGGAGTTTCACCAGCACAGATGAAGCCGAACGTCTTTGCTATCTTGGTAGGGTTCATGGTGATCTGCCACTGACTGGGGATAAACCCCTCCTTGCCTATCTTAGGCTTATTGGTGGTTGTGAAGGTGAACCAGAATGAGCCTCACTTCCACTTTTAGATGGTGGGGAAGTTCAAGCTCATCACTGGCCTTCCTAACTCCCACAAGGATAGGAAGGAAAATTTTGTCTGGGTCGTGGAGGACGACCTAGAGTTGGGTTGCTCCAACCGGCCCGAGATAAGGAGGGATGTGCTTATGGGGGTGTGTTGTCTGTCACCAAGAGGAGTGAGCTCGACCAAATCAAGGCGTACGCTGGCTCTCGTTGAGTCAAAGATCAGATCAATAGGTCAGTCTTACGGGTCATCGGCATGTCGGTCGTGCCTACTACCGACCAGGATTATGAGAGAAGCTCAACCCTCATCATAGAGATAGCGGAAATAGCACTGATGCCTACTGTTCCTTTAAATTCTCCCTAGAAGGAGTCATTGGCTAGGCCTGCAAAACGTCTTCATTGAAACATTCTTCCAATAGACACTGAGGTGGACGAGGAGGAGCCAGCTCCTACCCTTGTCCATAGACAGAGACAGAGGGAAGTAGATGAGGTACCTCAAGGAGAAGATGAGGAACAAGAGGTACAGATGGAAGCCAAAATGGCTGAGGCCGACGTCATCCATCTGGATGAGTCGTCTTCTGGATGACTAGCCAAGGCTTCCTAGAGAGAGGGAGCAGAGACTAGAGCTACTGGAGAGGGTCAATCGTCTCGTCAGGCAAAGGAGCCGGTCGAGGAGGAGATGGTGCTTCCTACTAGGCTGGAATATCCCTTTCCACATAGGGTTATAGACGTCAGTGAGGAAGAATGGGAGAAGATGAGGAAGTACCTCATCAGACTGACCGGGGTCGGTGCTCAACATGGATAGGAGCACGAACCAGAGTACCACTTGGAGCCCTAACATCATCTTGATATACGGGGGATCGTCCTTAGGTCTCACCGAATTCAGTCGGGGGTGGTCGAGTAGTTTTGGCTTCCTCAAGATAAGGAGTATCTGCAAGGGGTTCCTCACATTGGTCTCCACTATTGCCTTTGCGACTACTTTATTCGAGGCACTCTGGTGGAGAACGAGTTATACGGTTGGATGAAGCGGGTCTGGACCACATATCTCAAACTCCTTGGGGAGAATACTCCCCTGAGGGTTAGCCAAGGGGGCGACTCGAAGCAGGCTACAGAGACGTTAGCCCTAAGTGCTGCCGAGGTTGACGGGTTCAGACAGGAGCTACAAGAATGCCAAAGGAAGGCCAAGAGGATGGAGGAGGCTCTTCAAGAGAGGGACTACGTTGTGACGCTGGCCGAGATGGAGAAGGAGGTGGCGGTGCGTGCAAAGCGTAAACTAATCGAGGAGAGTGTGATGCTTTCCAAGCTTCAAGAGCAGGTTGCCCACCTTAAGTCCGAATCTTATCGCCAAGATATCATTGAGGGATATCGCTAAAAACTAATTGGAAAAATTAAAGTGGCGATAGCCTGCAAAGTCGGGTATGACTACCTGTTAGCGTAGTTTCCAACCGAGATGAGGAACTCGCCCGACCGCTTTTACTATCCTCCTCTTGTAGCTAACTGCTTGGAAGAGTTGAAGGAGGTGTAAGCGCTTGGAGGGGGACTAAATATTGATGAGGAGGGGGAGTCAAACGAAGGAGGAGGCTGCTCGACGACTCCACCGACTGCTCCTAGCAACTCCCTGCCTCTGACCCCTAGTGCCGGATGGACTTCTCTTAGCCTCTTAGGAACTTCCCGCCTTTCTGTTTTTGTTGTATATACTATATACATTGTAGCTTGAAAAGATATTTTATCGATGAATAAAGAAACACTTTTGAACTTGAAATGGCTTTTCTCTGTGTCGTACAATCTTAATGTGTTTTTGAATGACTTAGCTTCATCATAGACTTGAAAATTTAATTGCTTACTCTACAGAACTCATCTTTTATTAAGAAGACACTTCTCAGACTCGAGTGGTCATCTGATGTTTTAGTCTTTTGTTTATGGAACCAAGTTGGTAGTCTGTTTGGCTAGTCGACGTATGAGCTTCTTGAGGCGAGTACTTGAGAAATTCTCTTGAAGTTAACTATTGGCCGTCGAGGGTTGACTAGGGTCTGGTCGACTGCTCGCCACGTAAATATCATTTAGTTAGTTTCCAGAAGCCTTTATTGGGCAGGTAAAATGTTACTGTTTGAAACAACATAATGCTTTATCAATTTTCAAAGAGTAATGATGTCACTTTGATTTTCAAGAAAAGTGACATGGAATAAAGGGGAGTGGTACTTTGAATTTCGTGAAAGACGTTTGAGATTTCGAGATGAATCTCATCCATTCATTTCAAAATGAGATAACCATCCAAATAACTCCATGTGTGCCTTTTGAATGCTATAAATAGCCTAGTGGGGGGAGAGAAGAACTCTTTACAGATTTCAGACCTAAATCCTCAGCGCTTCTCTCTTCAAACTTTCCCAAGTTTTTGCCATCAAACAATCTTCCATAGCTTCTCAGATCACCACTGCTAGCCGCAATAAGGAGAGTATCACTCTCCTCTGGCCAATCCACTCCAAAGTCTGTGCTGGCGAGCTTGTAGGTCGTCAGGCAAAGGAGCCGGTCGAGGAGGAGATGGTGCTTCCTACTAGGCTGGAATATCCCTTTCCACATAGGGTTATAGACGTCAGTGAGGAAGAATGGGAGAAGATGAGGAAGTACCTCATCAGACTGACCGGGGTCGGTGCTCAACATGGATAGGAGCACGAACCAGAGTACCACTTGGAGCCCTAACATCATCTTGATATACGGGGGATCGTCCTTAGGTCTCACCGAATTCAGTCGGGGGTGGTCGAGTAGTTTTGGCTTCCTCAAGATAAGGAGTATCTGCAAGGGGTTCCTCACATTGGTCTCCACTATTGCCTTTGCGACTACTTTATTCGAGGCACTCTGGTGGAGAACGAGTTATACGGTTGGATGAAGCGGGTCTGGACCACATATCTCAAACTCCTTGGGGAGAATACTCCCCTGAGGGTTAGCCAAGGGGGCGACTCGAAGCAGGCTACAGAGACGTTAGCCCTAAGTGCTGCCGAGGTTGACGGGTTCAGACAGGAGCTACAAGAATGCCAAAGGAAGGCCAAGAGGATGGAGGAGGCTCTTCAAGAGAGGGACTACGTTGTGACGCTGGCCGAGATGGAGAAGGAGGTGGCGGTGCGTGCAAAGCGTAAACTAATCGAGGAGAGTGTGATGCTTTCCAAGCTTCAAGAGCAGGTTGCCCACCTTAAGTCCGAATCTTATCGCCAAGATATCATTGAGGGATATCGCTAAAAACTAATTGGAAAAATTAAAGTGGCGATAGCCTGCAAAGTCGGGTATGACTACCTGTTAGCGTAGTTTCCAACCGAGATGAGGAACTCGCCCGACCGCTTTTACTATCCTCCTCTTGTAGCTAACTGCTTGGAAGAGTTGAAGGAGGTGTAAGCGCTTGGAGGGGGACTAAATATTGATGAGGAGGGGGAGTCAAACGAAGGAGGAGGCTGCTCGACGACTCCACCGACTGCTCCTAGCAACTCCCTGCCTCTGACCCCTAGTGCCGGATGGACTTCTCTTAGCCTCTTAGGAACTTCCCGCCTTTCTGTTTTTGTTGTATATACTATATACATTGTAGCTTGAAAAGATATTTTATCGATGAATAAAGAAACACTTTTGAACTTGAAATGGCTTTTCTCTGTGTCGTACAATCTTAATGTGTTTTTGAATGACTTAGCTTCATCATAGACTTGAAAATTTAATTGCTTACTCTACAGAACTCATCTTTTATTAAGAAGACACTTCTCAGACTCGAGTGGTCATCTGATGTTTTAGTCTTTTGTTTATGGAACCAAGTTGGTAGTCTGTTTGGCTAGTCGACGTATGAGCTTCTTGAGGCGAGTACTTGAGAAATTCTCTTGAAGTTAACTATTGGCCGTCGAGGGTTGACTAGGGTCTGGTCGACTGCTCGCCACGTAAATATCATTTAGTTAGTTTCCAGAAGCCTTTATTGGGCAGGTAAAATGTTACTGTTTGAAACAACATAATGCTTTATCAATTTTCAAAGAGTAATGATGTCACTTTGATTTTCAAGAAAAGTGACATGGAATAAAGGGGAGTGGTACTTTGAATTTCGTGAAAGACGTTTGAGATTTCGAGATGAATCTCATCCATTCATTTCAAAATGAGATAACCATCCAAATAACTCCATGTGTGCCTTTTGAATGCTATAAATAGCCTAGTGGGGGGAGAGAAGAACTCTTTACAGATTTCAGACCTAAATCCTCAGCGCTTCTCTCTTCAAACTTTCCCAAGTTTTTGCCATCAAACAATCTTCCATAGCTTCTCAGATCACCACTGCTAGCCGCAATAAGGAGAGTATCACTCTCCTCTGGCCAATCCACTCCAAAGTCTGTGCTGGCGAGCTTGTAGGCATAAAAAATTGTCTATAGATTACAAAGAAGCTCAAAACTGACGAAAACACTAATATCTCTCAAACCGGAGGGAATTTGGTAAAACAGATGGTAGCAAACCAAACTTTAGTTAGTTTGGTTGGCCACATCTTATCGAGATAGGCGATTTTTATATATAATTCATCTAATTCTGACTTATGGTTTGAAAGTTATGACCCGTTCTTCGCAGCATATTCTGAAGTCCGCCAGAGCTGATCAAACCTCACCTGAACTATTAGAATAAGCCTATAGGTTCATGCATGTAGCTCAAGATGAAGAAAATATGATGAACGTCATTATCTGAGTCAAAGAAGTTAATCCGATGCCAAAATAAAGCAAAGGAAAATGCGAAGGAATGCGTGAATCAGCAAAACGAAGAAGCACAAAAAATCGATGAAATAGCATAACAAGGCACACGCCAACATGTCTCACCTACAAGACACATCAATGTGTCTCGTAAGAGAGACACTTCAATGTGTCTCACAGGCGAGACACATAACAATGATGTGTCTCGCACACACATCAGTGCCTCGCCCAATCAGCCTCCTGACGACGTGTTTTTTGATATATTTCAAGTAATTCGTTCATTCCAGTGACCTCCTAACTGCCTTGGGGTTATCCCTGAATGTGGTGAAGTCATTATTAACTGAAGATAATGCTAAATCACAAAATCTTATTCGCAAACGGCGTACAAGCCCTATAAATAGCCCCCTTCATGCATTTGTGGAGGGTATTGACGAACATGCGAGAGAACCCACGTTTTCTAGAGCAGAGCCACGATTTACAGAGAGAGAGGCGAGGTCTTGGAAATTTTCTCAATATAAACGGAGAATTTCGAGAGATCCATAGATTTTCACACCTTCCCTTGGGATCAAACCTTATTTTGATCTTGAGAAGAGTAGTAATCTCACATTGTTGAGGTTATTCACTTCTGTTCTAAGTTTCCTTGATTGAAACAAAGAACATTGATCCTTCTTTCAGATCAACCTGGATCTGTTATTCAGTGGTCCATGGATCAAAACGTCCCTAGCACAAGCAAAGATCCTACGCAAGCAGCGATCGATAAACGATCATGCGTGTGTTTCTAGGAGGTTATTTATTTGTAACAAGAGGTCTTATAAAAAGGCTTGTTTCTTTGTCAATCTATAAAATGATAAACGTTTGTAATGAATTCAATAAATAAAATAATTTTTGATGCAAACAGAGCTCAAAAAATATTATGGGCTCTATGATATCCTAAAGGCTTTCACATTAGCGGCGCCAAACAGAGATGAGCCGGTGTACCGCTATGGCAACAATAGGGCACCACTGTACTTGGCCCATCTTGACTACAGGCTTTAGCTGCTACTCAATTCCTTTATAAGGTACATTTGCGTCACTCTGGGGATTTCCCTCTCTCAATTCATCCCAAATGCTATTAGGGTGTTGGTGGGTTTCATCATCATCTGCCACCGAGTCGGCATCGTGCCGACCATGCGACTGCTCGTGCAGATGGTCGCCGTTAAGTTGACTAGGAGGGACCCATATTACTTCTTCCTTTATAGTGAAAATTATAAATTTATGACGGATGCTCTAGAGTCTAACAGGGACTAGAAGGAGCACTTTATATGGGTATTCGGCACCGACGGCGTGCTCACCTTCCCTAACTGGCCCAAAATAAAGAAGGACGCACTAAGGCCATGCGTCCTTAACCCTATGGAAAGGCGGCAATTGGAGAAGATCCGCTCCTACGTTAGGTCTCAGGAGCGGATCAACCTCTTGGACACAACATCACTCCGGGTGGTGCTTTTCTTGATAGCTTTTCTCGACCCACTAAAACCAACAAGTTCAGGGCTGGTCTGCTATCCCTTCCTCTTGAAGAAATCCACAAAGGAGAGGTGAGGGGTGAGGAGTCAGGCTTTGCCGCTAGGCCCCAACAAAGGTTGAGGTGAAACCTCGACCCTAAGGAGACGGACGTGTAAAAGTCATAGGTGGCTGAAATCGCTACCCAACTGGCGGGGTAGAAAGTGAGGGCCAAGAAGCTTGCGATCAAGAAGGGCCAAGACCCGAGCAGGCTGACGGGGCAAGCCCAGGTTAGCTCGGCTAAAGAGCAATAGCAATAGCCGATCGAAGAGTAGTCGCCGCCTGAGGTCATTATCATCGATAACCCTACCTCTTATGTCTTAGAAGGCGGCCCTAGCAGCTGAAGTTGCCGAAGCTGGGGCCCTTGTGGAAGAGGTAGTTGAGCTGACTTCTGAGCTTGAGTCGACCTATAGGCCAGGAAAAGAGCCTGTTGGGTCAGCAGGGGGTGCTAGGGAACAAGTAGCGCCCCTCCCAAAATCTGCGGCAAGCAAAGCTATCGAGGAGCAGGAAGGCTACTGGTCTTTCCTTTACTGGATCTCTGAGGTCGACTCCCATTCTTGGGAGCAGGCAAAGGCGATGCTGGCAAGAGTGCCGCTGGGCCCCTATTCGCCTAGGAGGGAACTCCTTGAGGGTAACAGGTTCGTCCCACAGGCATCTCTCGATAGGGAGACATCGATTCTAGGGTCCTTAACAGCCCCAATCACAGTCGTGCGACAGTTTACCCTTCCAACGGAGAGGGGCTTTTGAAGAGGATGAAAGTACCCTAGAGGGGGGTGAATAGGGTAATTTATAATCTCATCTGATATTGATGCCAAATTAAAACTACTAATGAATTATCCTATCAATGATGATATATACAAGAATATAAGCAAGGATATTTAATGAAATAATAGGCAATACAATATGAGACAATAGGCGATATAAAAATATGCACAAGAAAAGTATGCCAAAGCCAAACGTAAACAAATCATATGATCACAGAGTTCAGTCTAACACTCGACCTATGTCTCCGCTCCTCACCTCGAGGAGATATCCACTATCATAAATAACTATACAATCGGTTTTCGAAGCTCATCGAAAACTTTTGCAATACACACATTGTCAATCCCAAAAGACACTCCTCTAAGTGTGTTGGCCTACCTGTGTCACCTTCCTCAAGTACATGGAATTACTACCTCTTTCTAGCCTTTACAACCAACCTACTCCTCTTAGAATTAACTGCGGTCTCTCCCAACCACTCCTCTAAGTGTCCTTATGTATTACAACGTGATTCGACAATTAGTGCAAACAAAGATTTGTTCTCTAACAAGGATGAGAATAAAATTTAAGCTCACTTAATGAATTACTCACAACCCAAATATACAATCTGTGATATACTAAAGCTTAAGTGGTTGTGGTGAATAACGATGAGCAAAATGAAATTAAACTCAAGTAAATATAGCTTGTATATATATACGAATACAAATGAAGATTAAGAAAGAGAATGAGTTTAGAAAACTTCTCGAAAGAAAACAAAGAGATGTAGATGAAGATTTAGGGTTTAACGACTCAAAACCAAAATTAAGATCTTCTATTTGTGAAACTTTCTTTACATAAACAAACACACCAAAACTTAGAAACAAACTAATGAAAAACACTCTTAAAACTCTTGTCAAAACTACTTTCCAAAAACCAAGTCTCGAGAGCTATTTATAGCCTCTCAAAGAAACCAACCAAAACTAACCGTTATGCAGAAAAAATACTGATCAGTCGACTGGTAAAGTTCATCGGTCGACTAATAAACTAGTCGTTGGTTGAGTTGGAAAAACAACACATAATCGGTCGACTGGTGGAACAAGATCGGTCGACTGAAAAGAGGTAATCGGACGACTGATTGCTTGTATTCGGTCGACTAATTTGACTATAAAGCCTAGGCTGAAAATAATTCTATTGGTCGGTCGACCGATCTCATCCCTCGGTCGACTGACGATTTGACATATCAGATACTTGATTTGCTGAAAACTTGATTTTCTAAATTCGTTTTAAAAAAGTAAATCAAATCCAAAAATAGTAAAACTTGGGGAAATGTTTATATATATATGAAAATAAATATGTTGGAAAAGAAATTTCTAAAATATCACTTTCTATTTATGAAAACTCATTATTTTGCAAAATGTTCAAAAATACGATCTTGTTAAAACTTGATTTTGATGAATTTTTTTCAAACAAGTTTTTGAGATTCTTTTTAGTGGATTGATAGACTTTAGAAATGATATAAAATAGTATTATTTATTCTATAATCCAAAAACCATGTTAACTCACAAAGCGATGTATAAGCAACAAATGTAAAACAAAAGTGTGTGTTTATGATTTAAGCTCCAAGCATAACACAAAGTATAAACACCTAAACTACTATACCCAAGGTAAATGATCTGCATGATGCTTGATCTTGGGCGATCCTCCTCTTCGTAGTAGGGATAAAGCATTATCTTATATTTGACTTGAATTGTGACGGTTTCATTTCAATATTCACCCACCTCCAAAATATCGTCGTTAAGGCGCAAATCCAACCAACCTCCGACCTGGAAGCATGTTGGAGGAAAAACACAAAGCCTAGAAAAACAAGATTAGAAATTATTTATTGATCATCATAACTAGATTAGAAAGTAGACTCACAAATATGATTCCTAGCAATCTTCTCCTTTTTGATGATGACAAACAATTTTCACAATAAATATAAAAAATATAAAATACACATTCAAGATACTCACAATATACTTGTTTCTCCTCTTTTGTCAATATCAAAATGGGGAAAACAATAAAAATAAAGAGAGCAATAGGCTCCCCCTACATATAAGCACGAGTGAGTATAAACAAGATAAGAAAGACTCCCCCAATTAAAATGCCACAGAGCATACATCAAATGAAATATTTAGGCAATTTTACACAGATATAAGTCAACATGTGGATCACAAAACACATTAAAATTAAACATAAACCATACTTAAGATATATATCCCCGTAAAGTGTTTACAAGGATCTCAAGTACATACCAAATGGAAGTGCATAATTTCAAACCAAATAAAAGACAAACCAAATACATAGTTTCAAAACAAACTAAAAAGCAAACACATGGATAGTCAAACACATAGTTCTTAAATCAAAATACAAAAGTCTAAGCCAATAAAAATTTGTCTTCAAAAGTTTGGAGATTGAGATGGCCCGGAACCCAGAGATGGAGGCATTTGCTCAAGGAATTGATTCATGAACATTTCCATAAATTGTATTTGGACCCTCATCATCTCGTCTTGCCTATTCATTAACTCATCATGCCTACTCTCAATGTTTTCAATCCTATCAACCAAATAGTTTAGAGTGGAAGGGATACTGGAAGGATTGGCACTAGAAGCACGAGAAGGATGAGAACAAGTCCTAGAGCTAGAGGGATGAGATGAGGATTTAGCAGGAGGAGGCATAGAAGATTGTGAAATAGGAGGTGGAGGTTCTACAAGCCCCATCCTAGAAAGACTCGAGCGGTCAAAGTATTCATGAATAGGCCTGATTTGTGGTTCATTTATGAGGTCAACTTCAAAATGATTGAAAATGTGAGTGAGAAGAGCCCCAAAGGGAAGGAACCTAGTGTAAGTGCAAGCCATGGTATATAATATGATCTTACTCCACTTGACCTTAATGATGCCAAAAATAGCATATACAGCAGCCATCAAGTTTTGAGAAAAATGATCATAACTTCCAGTTTTGAGAATTGTGTTATAGGAAATGATACGGGCAATTAACTTTTTAGTGGGGGTGATGGAGCTGTTAGACATAGGGTAATATTTACCTTGAAGAAATATGAATGAATTTATTACAGGATCATCAAGGTATATATCTCCAAGTAATGAGTCTCTAGAAGGAATGTTAAGAATTCTAACTAATCCTTCAGATGAAAAAATTATATGACGACCCTTAACATAGGTTTTGATAATGGGGGTTTCATCGCCAGTCTCTTCAAGTACCAAATTAGAATAAAATAGGTAAATGAGGTTCGGATAATATGGTACTTGATGAGTATGAGAAAATAAGTCATGCAACCCGGCATTATCAAAATAGGTGTGTAATTGGAAGTTAGAAAGCTCTGGGAAATTAACAAATCTACCTAGAAAGATATTTAATTTACAAATATTACGATATTTGTCAATTAAGTGTGGGTAACAAAGGTAGCATTCGTAGTTGGAGACTTGAGATGCAGAAATTTTAGCCCTATTATGTCTAGATCGATTAGGAAAAGACATGATTAAGAGAATATTGATCTTAGACAATTCTAGATAAAGGAAACAAACTAAAAGAGAGAGAAGAAAGGATTTACTGAGTAGGAGCAGCAGACTTTCTCGATAGGAACTCGATCAGTCGACTGAAGGAGCCTCGTCAGTCGACTGGACGTAGGCAGAAGCTAGGGTTTGTAGAGTCGGCTAAAATTGGAAGTGAGGTTTTTGGTTCGGGTTTGCATATATATAGAGCAATGTGTGGCCAGGATTATATCAGTGAAGAAATCAATGGTTATGATTGAAAGATGATGAAAACGGGTATGAAATGGGTTGGGTTTTGAAGACAAACATTCAATAAGAATAAAACTCAGGAAAAGTAAAAATGTACTGGTCAGTCAACTAATTCTTCTGAACGGTCAACTGAAAGGCATCTATAGGTCGACTGATTTGAAGTATCAGTCGACTGATATCCTCAAAAATTTTAGAAAACATTTTAAACATAAAATGTAAATAAAAAA
The DNA here is from genome assembly GCF_001876935.1 of Asparagus officinalis. Classification (NCBI taxonomy): domain Eukaryota; kingdom Viridiplantae; phylum Streptophyta; class Magnoliopsida; order Asparagales; family Asparagaceae; genus Asparagus; species Asparagus officinalis. The sequence goes on from NC_033795.1 coordinate 60,406,527, forward strand.
CTTGAAAGACATCATTTATATTATATTCAAAAACTAAATATATATCAATTTCTTTTCTAATAAAATGGTGAAATACTTTCTTATATATATTTATAATTTGTTTGTAAGAAAAAATCTACACAAAAAAATCATCTCTTAAAATCATAAAACTGGAAACGCAATAAACTTGTTTTAAAAATTTAAACAAGCTTTGGCACCTAAACACTCTTTGTGCAGTAGAGTTTAGGGACATGACCGATATCAATTAAATCTATAGCCCTTGGGTTATGACCTCATTTGGGCACATTTAGTGCACAAGACCTGTCATAACAATAATTATGCAAATTACTCATCCTATTACAATAAGTGCAATGGAATGGATGCACTTATTTTTTTTTACCATTTGATTGTGTACGAGAAACATTTTTAAGCAAAGTTGATCTTTTTGAAATATTTTGTGATTTCAAAACCTTTCGCAAATCAAAACAAAATTTTGTTAAATGACCAACTCTACCTTTCGTATGTCCATAAGCTTCTTATTGTTTTCAATGTATTTAGTTAGGATTGAATCTAAAGAAGATATGTGATTTTTCACATGATTCAACTCATCATTTGTCACATTTGCATTGGCAATAGAAGTAGAACAAACATGATTATTTTTGAAAGAATTAAATTAGTTTCTAATTGATTCTACTTCTAGTATGACATCATTCTTAGCATAAGATAAGTTATCTATATTTGAGATTAAATTTTTATTTTCCAAATTTAATTTATCATTGTTTTCTTTAAGCATTATATTTTCTCTAGCAATAATGTCAAATTTGGATCCTAGCGTCTCATGATCGGATTTCAAAATAACATGCTTGCCTTTTAAATCTATAAAATTATGATGCAATGTATTATAGGCATGCATTAATCTTTTATATGCACAAGCGAGTTCATCTTCACTTTCGGTTTTGGACTCGCATACCTCACTAGGGCTATTACCTAGTGGTCGTGTGCATGAAGATCCTCCAAACGCACTTGAAGTGGAATCCTCCAAAACATATTGGATCTCCTCCAAGTTTTCTTGATGTGCTTCTATAAATTTCTACAATATATAAGCACTATCAAAAGAAGCAAGTTTGTTAGAAGTTGATGGTTCAAAAGCTTTAAGCAAAAATTCTAATAATAACTTGCTCATTGTAAATATTTTCTTATCATATTTGCTCCACTTGGATTTCTCCAATGTGGGCATAATATAAGCACATTCAATTATTTCCCATAAATTGATATGTTTAGATCTAACAAATAATTTAAATTTAAACATCTATTGCATAAAGAAAATCATTGAATTGAGGAGCAATATCAATAGTATAGCCTAAACAAGGTGCACTGTGTATATCCATAAAGACTATGCAAGCAAGATAAAAAAACACAAAAATTAGATTAGCAAATTATGAAAGTGAGGATCTTTGACTCTAGGCGATTAAGCCACGAATCAAGAGCTCCAAGCTTTGATACCAAATGAAAATACCCTAGAGGGAGGTGAATAGGGTAATTGCTAATCTAATCTGATATTGATGCCAAATTAAAACTAATAATGAATTATCCTAGCAATGATGATATATACAAGAATATAAGCAAGGATATTTAATGAAATAATGGATAATAAAATATGAGACAATAGGTGATATAAAAATATGCACAAGAAAAGTACGCCAAAGCCAAACGCAAACAAACAATATGATCAGGAGTTCAGTCTAACACTCGACTTACGTCTCCGCTCTTTACCTCGAAGAGATCTCTATTATCATAAAATAACTACGCAATTGGTTTTCAAAGCTCACCGAAAACTTTTATAATATACACGTTGTTAATCCTACAAGACACTCCTCTAAGTGTTGGCCTATCCGTATCACCTTCTTCAAGTGCTTAAAATTATTACCTCTCCCTAGGCTTTACAACCAACTCATTCCTCTTGAAATTAACCCCGGTCTCTTCCAATCACTCCTCTAAGTGTCCTTGTGTATTACAACATGATTCGACAATTATTGTAAACAAAGATTTGTTCTCTAACAAGGATGAGAATGAAATTTAAGCTCACTTAATGAATTACTCATAACCCAAATATACAATACTTTGTATACTAAATCTCAAGTGGTTGTGGTGAATAACAATGAGAAAAACGAAATTAAACTCAAGTAAATCTAGCTTGTATATATACGAATCAAAATGAAGATTAAGCTATAGAATGAGTTTAGAAAACTTCTCCAAAGAAGAAAAAATGTAGATGAAGATTTAAGGTTGGACGCATCAGAATCGAAATTAAGATCTTCTCTTTATGAAACTTTCTTCACATAAACAAACACACCAAAACTTAGAAACAAACTGATAAAAAACACTCTTGAAAGTCTTGTCAAAACTACTTTCTAAAAACCAAGTCTTGAGAGCTATTTATAGCCCCTCAAAGAAACCAGCCAAAATTAGTCGTTATGCGAAAAAAATATTAATTGGTCGACTGGTAAAGTTCATCGGTCGAGTGATAAACTAGCTGTCAGCTGAGCTAAAAAACAACACATAATCGGTCGACTGGTGGAACAAGATCAGTCAATTAAAAAGAGGTGACAGGTCGACTGATTGCTTGTATTCGGTTGACTGATTTGCCTGTAAAACTCGGGCTAAAAATAATTCTACTGGTCGGTCGACCGATCTCATCCATCGATCGATTGATGATTTGACATACCAGATACTTGATTTGCTAAAAACTTAATTTTCTAAATTCATTTTAAAATAGCAAATTAACCCTAAAAATAGTAAAACATGAGGAAAAGTTTATACATATGAAAATAAATATGTTGGAAAATAAATTTCTAAAATATCACTTCCTATTTATGAAAACTTATTATTTTGCAAAACGTTGAAAATACGATCTCGTTAAAACTTGATTTTAATGAAATTCTTTCAAACAAGTTTTATGGTTTTTTTAGTGGATTGATAGACTTTAGATATGATATAAAATAGTATTATTTAGTCTATAATCCAAAACCATGTTAACTCACAAAGCGATGTATCAGCAACAAATGTAAAACAAAAATGTGTGTGTATATGATTTGAGCTCTAAGCATAACACATAAAGTATAAACACCTAAACTACTGTATCCAAGGCAAATGATCTGCATAACGCTTGATCTTGGGCGATCATCCTTTTCGTAGTAGGGATGAAGCACGATCTTGTATTTGACTTGAATTACAATGGCTTCATTCCAACATCCACCAACCTCCAAAATATCAACGTTAAGGCGCAAATCCAACCAACCTCCTACCTAGAAGCATGTTGAAGGAAAAACACAAAGGCTATAAAAACAAGATTAGAAATTGTTTGTTGATCATCAAAACCAGATTAGAAAGTAGGCTAACAAATATGATTCCTAACAGAGGATGCCAAGCTTTGGCTTGCATCTGGCCCTCAAGGTCCACTTGGTTCAGGGGGCTTTGCTGGAGCAAGAGCCATATGAGTGACTCCGGCACATGCATGATTCTCTGTGGGGGTGGCAGACGGAGCTAGTGAAGGAGAAGTCGGCCAAGAAAGAGATGTAAAAGAAGATCGATGCCTTGGAGGCCAAACTGAATGGCATCGAGGCTCGCTGGCGCTGAGAGGTAGACGCTAGGGAAAAGATCCTTAAAGAGATCCAATCCCATAGTGCCAAACAAGCAGATTCGATTGTGAAGCTCCAAGGTGATGTAGTAGCCCATCTGAAGGGGGAGGCTGGTCATCTCCAATAAGAAATTTTCGAGCGAGATGGCCTGTTGTAAGGACCATGAACTTTCGATACTAGTTAAAATAATTTTTCGGTATTTTAAAATATTCAATTATGATTTTTAAAAGAGTATTTGTATTTTTAATTTTCTAGAATTTTTATGATTTAAAGTCCAAGTTTTATATTTATTTAAATGATTTTAATATTTATAAATATATTTTATGAGGTAAAAATTTTTGGAATTAATTTGTTGTGTTATCGGTACTATTATGTATTATTTTAAATAATATGTTGTATTATTGTTACTATTACGTATTATTTCGTGTATTATGTTGAATTATTAATTATGTATTATTTATGTAAATTATTGTATTATTTTAATTATTACATATCAACTGTCGTATTAGCACAATTGGTACGTTTTACTATGTGGATAATTATTCTATAATTATTTAATTTTAAATGTAAGTAATTATATTTTTTATTAATTATTCTCGTTTAATTGTATAATTAGTTATATTATTTCTATTGTTACATATTATCAGTTATATCAGCACGACATGTACGTTTTTATTTGTAGATAATTATTCCGTAATTATTTTGATTTTTAAATATCCATAATTAATTATTTTAATTATTTTTCATTTTAAATACCTCAAACCTAACTTATATATATATATTATATATATATATATATATATATATATATTATATATATATATATATAATTATATATATATATATATATTATATATATATATATATTATATATATATATATATATTATAATTTCCTTCATCTCTTTCCTTCTCTTCTTCTTCTTGCGTGAACCCAACCCACCGCCAGATCTCCTTCTCTCTCCCGATCATCCCCCTTCACCTGCGACCACCCACTACTGACGAGCCAAGCGCCCGCCTGAGACCGCCCAGCACCTCATCTCACCATCATCCCAAACCCCACCGCACCCGAGCTCTCTCCACCAGATCTCGCCGGCCAAACCACCTCGCATCTGCCAAGCACCACGCCTCCTCTCTCTCTAGCTGCTAAGTCCAAGCCGACGAAGCAACTTGCGCCCACTCCTCGAATCACCTGCTGACGCCGAGCTCCGCCTACACAAGATCCACACCACCCCCACGCTGCCACCTTTTGCTGCTGATGCGACGAACCCCACAACTCCGGCAAGCCTCCCTCCTGCTTATCCTCGACCAAGCCGCTCCGTCGAGCCCCACTCCACCAATCCGTCGTCGCTATCTGAATCCCTACAGCAGCCCCCTCAATCGCTCTCCTTCTCGACGCGTCGTCGAACCCATCGTCGCTGTCTGAACCCCTGCAGCAGCCCTCCCCTAACAACCGCAATCATCGCTATCAACTTCAGATCCATCATTGACCGACACTCTTCAATCCGCGTCGGATCCAATCCGTGTCGTCGACGTTGATTTGTTCGACGCGCTGAGGCAAGATCTCGCCTCTCCTTTTATTGTTTTAATATTTATATATGATATGTGTAGATTAGTTGTATTATAGTAAATTATGTGGGTTATTTGGTAAATAATATTGATTTAAATCATAGTTGTGTGATAAATAGTATGTTCAGAATAATGATAATGAAGTGAAAGAATTTATGTTGATAACAGAATCATTTTAGAAAATTTATAATATTTAAAAGAATTTATTTTAAGAAAAGGAATTATTTTAAAATAATAATTGATGAGAAATAATTTTAAAGAAATTATTTTGGAAAAAGAATATTTATTTTTTGAATTAATTATGATAATATAACTGATAGTCGTAGAGCGTGACATTTTATGAGCAAAACGACATTGATTTCCAGTTTCCTTTTACCGCATTATTATGTTAGAGATTACTTAGTCACGAATAACTTGCATGAGAAGTTTGGACACCCTAGTAGTGAGATATTAACGAGATTTGTTATGTGTGTTTTTATGTTGTTGTAGACTTTGTTCATGTATCCCGTATTTATTTGTAGTTATTATTCATGTCTTACGAACTTTGTTTTAATATATTCTACATGCCATAATGATTTTGCATAGGAATAGTTTTATTATTAAGTCCTTACTGTGATTGAGAACCCTTAGTAGTTCATGCCATAGTGGCCTCGTGCGTCATGAACAGACCTAGTGACATGTGTGGGTGTGTTGAATGAATTTAGGTGGTGAACCAGAGATAGTGTGGGTCATGTTTAACTTAGAAAAGCAAGATGAGTTAGGATGGGGAAGTTCTTGTTCATGTGATCGGATAAGACTGTTGATGTATCTTCCAGGCTCGCACCAGTGAGTTTGTGTAGCACTGGGGTTGGTTTGTTAGGTCAAAGTGAAGTTTGTGTAGTCACTTTGGTCCATGAATTTTATATTCACCCGAGTTTAGCTTGAGTTCGAACCAGGCTAAAAACAGATTGCGTGTAGTCCTCTGACCGAGTTTGTGTAGCGGTATTGGATGCACGTAGAGGATTTGTGAACAGTCAGTTATCCGATAATATGAGCGTTGACTATATGTGAGATGTGGACCAGTGAGTTTTAGGATGGCTAGTACTTTACCCGATTATTGTATGTGTATAACTGTATGTTATACGTTTAGTATAGGATTATATTTTGACTTATTAGATTTAAAGTTGCATATATCATTGTCTTTCCTATTAGTATTATTATTGTTATAGCATGGGTCGTTAGACCGTTTTATTTGTTCATATAAGATCTTGCCGTGTGCGATGCACGCTGACGTACACCTGTTTTCTCTGGTGTGCGTCAAACTTAGGGGACGAACGGGTCCAGTTCGATGATGCAGCAGAGCCGGTGTATGCCCAGCCGGAGTGTCCTTCCGATTGAGTGGAAGAACAAACTGAAGGCTAGACATGTTTTCTTTTCTGTAGTAGGTGATAAGCATTAGAGCTCTTTTACATTAATTTTCTTTAGTTTGATGATGGATTTAGTTATTTTATCAGTATTTTCTTTTATTATAGACTATGTATTTTTATTCCTAGTTGGCCGTCTTTGTAATAAGGGTATGTTTGACCCATATTTTTATATTTAGGATGATTTACCACTGATAATATATTTATTTTTTATTCTGGATTGTCTTTATATTCTTGCTATTGTGATCGGGGACATGTGATTAAGATTTATATATTTGACACTTAGCGTATTGGATTGAGAAGAAAAGAAAAGAAAAAAATGATAGTGTATATTTCTTCTCAATCTAATGCATCGCGGGCTTGTTCACATTCCGAATCCTGGCTATTTTGGGAAGCGGGGCGTGACACCTACTGACGACTTTGGTTGGGAAGGTCGAATCCGAGAGGCGCCTTAAAGTAGCGGCCGAAGAGGACACTTGAGTGTGTCGTATCTCGGTTAAGCAGCTTAGGCGAGACCTCGAGGAAGAGTAGTTGAATCATCAGGCATCTATGACGATTGTCAATGACCTAGAGGATCGACTTGCTCACCTTGACTTAGAGCAGTATAGGGTGAAAATAGTCGATGACTGGCATCATGACCCCTTGGGTAAAACTGAGGTGGCTTTGGCTTGTAAGGCGGGAGTCAACTATCTAGCCTCGCTACTCCCCCCAAGCTCTCTTCCCTTGCCTAACTACCTCTATCCTTCCCAAGTCTCTTGCTGCCTTGACCTCCTTAGGGAGATCAAGGTAAGCGGAGGGGGGTTGGATTTGGCATTAGGCAACGGTGATGACAAGTTTAGGGATGAGCTCAATAAAGACCCTCCCGCTTCCTCTTCTGGCATTGCTGCAGAAGCCCCTATCGAGACTGCCACCCCAGCCGAGACTATTGCCCCTGGACAAGAGGTCTGAGGGCTTGTATCTATCTTTTTCTTCTTCTTTGTAAATATTGACATGCTCTGTAAATATTTGACATGGATATTGTAAAGAACTTGTAATAAAGTTTGAATATTAGAATAAAAATCGACTTTGCTCTCATTCTAGAGTCTGCCTTCTTTTATTCCTTGTTTTTTCTTTGCTTTGCTAACTTGTAGCTTTGCTCTAATTGAAAGAACCAAATGTTGGTTGTGGTGAGTCAGTCGTGTTGTATTGACCCAAGTGTTGAGTGTTCGAGACAACTAGTCCATATTGCACCTTGCGCTACTTAAGTGTTCAGATCTTTGGCCAACAAAGACTGGCAAGTTGAAGTGCCCAAGTCTTTTTGTTGAATACGATCGAACAATTGAATTTCCATGCCTTGGGTTTATTCATGATGACACCAAGGGCTTTTCGGTAGAATGACAACCCGGGAGTTGGGTGCTCAGAACTTACATAGACGTCTGGTCTTGGACAATGCGGAGGTTATGCCTAGGACTTACTGAAGTCGACTAGGTATTTCACAACCCTAAGACTGTGCCTAGGACTTGCAGAAGTCAACTAGGTCTTTCACCCTACTGAGGGCCGCCGTGAGGGCCACAAGGTAAAATGATAACCCGGAGGTTGGGTGCCCAAGACTTACATAGAAGCCTAGGGCTTCAATAACCATGATGGTCGAGAGGTGATTGTGAGAGTCGACCATATAGTAAGTACCTTGGGTTTATTCACGATAAGGCACCAAATGCTTAAAATTCCTACATATACTGAGCACTACAAAAGCTCGAGACAAAAGTCGAGTCAGTTTTAATAATAATTTCATTAAGACCGAATGAAATTTACAGAATTACTGAAAGTATCACCTCAATTGCTCGATATTCCAGGGATGGTGTAGAACTCTCTCGTCTGAGGCCCTTAGTTGATAGGTGCCCTATCATAACTCCTCTAGGACTATGTACGGGCTATCCTAGTTAGGGGCTAGCTTGCCTCTTTGGGTATATTTGTCAAAAATAGCTTTACGAAGGATGAGGTCACCGGCATTGAATTTCCTTGGTCAGATTTTGTTGTTGTAATAGCGGGCGATTTGATGCTGATTAGTGACCTGGGTTGAGAGTGTTTTCTCTCAGGTCTCATCCAAGAAATCGAGCCTAATTTGAAGTCCTTCTGAGTTCAAGTCCTCATCAAAGAATTGCTTTCGGATGGTCGACATGCCTATTTCGACAGGAGTAACTACTTCGGCACCATAAGCTAGCTTGAAGGGAGTCTCCTCGGTTGAGTTCTTATGGGTCGTGCGATACGACCAGAGGATACTAGGTAACTCTTCAACCCAGTTCCCTACTATGGCGTCCACCTTCTTTGACACTTGTAGGATGCATTTGTTGGTGGTCTCTACAAGTCCGTTAGATTTTGGGTGGGCGACGGAGGAGAACTTGAGGTGAATATTATATTCCGAGTGTCGTTGTCGGTCACAAAGGACCGGGGCACACCAAAACACCAAATAATGGACTTCCATGTAAAACTCGTGACGTTACTCTCACTAATCTTGGCCAGTGAGTCGGCTTCAATTTATTTGGTGAAGTAGTCAATCATCACGATAAGGAACTTCCTCTGTCCCGAAGCTAGGAGGAGAGGATCTAGCAGATCTATCCCCCATTGAGGGAATGGTATGGGACTCAAAACGGAAGTTAATTTAGTAGCCACTACTCTAAGGATAGACGAGTAAAACTTGCACTTTTGGCAATAAGAGATGAGTCACTTTGACTCAGCCAAGATAGTGGGCTAGTAATACCCTTGCATGATGACTTTCTACGTGATGGTTCAGGCCCCAAGATGATTTCCACATGTGCCCTCATGAATTTCCCTAAGCACATAAGTAGCCTTAGACGGTCGAAGGCACCGTAGGTAGGGTCCGATACCGCTACTCGAATATGACATCCGATAAATTTGTCCATAAATTATGAGATAATGGCGAGAATTTCTCTACTAACACTTGGCTTTAGCTGGATCTTAGGGAAGAGTGCCATGTGTTAAATAGAGAACAATTGGATCCAACCAACAAGGCATCACCGGCGCTTCCATCTCCATAACAGTATCTGATAACTTGGTGATGTTGGGTCGCTCAAGGGTGTTGGAGTAAACAGGCCTCGAGTTAATCATTGAGCTTGTCGACCCGAGCTTGGAAAGAGCATCTGCCCGAGCATTGAGAGCATGGGGGACTTGGGCTATCTTGAACTCTAGGAAGCTGGCCAAAAGTTCTTTGATAGCTTTGAGATAGAAGGTCATCCTTGAATCTTTAGCTACATATCATCTGTTAACTTGATGGATGACCAATTGCGAGTTGACTAGAATATAAAGGCGTTTTGCCTTCAATGCTTGTGCTACTCGAAGGCTAGCGAGAAGAGCTTCATGCTTGGCTTCATTGTTTGAGGTCGAGAAGTCAAAGGAGATGGAGTGTTCATGCATCGACCCGTTTGGGCTTTGCAAGACTACTCCCACACCGCTAGCGGCTTCTCCAAAGGACACGTCCACTTTTAATAACCACTATGAGGTATACTCAAGGCAATCATGCTCTAAGGTGCGACGAATCTGTGGAGTAGTTGCTTAGACTACAGGAGGTACTGGCTCTGCTGGCTAAATTGTTAGTAGGGGCACAGCTGGTTCATCGCTTGGTGAAGTTGATTCAGTTAAGAAGTTTGCCGAGGCATGAGCCTTGATTATCGTCCTAGGCTCGAACTAGACATCATGTTCACTGAGTTCGACTTCCCAGGTGACCATCCTCCTAGATGTTGTATGGCTGCCCAATGCTTTCTTTAGAGAAAGACTTGTACGTATAATGATGGCATGAGCCTAAAAGTATGGATGAAGTCTCCTCACAAAGATGACGAGAGAAAAGGTAGCCTTCTCTATAAGGGGGTAGTTAAGTTTGCTTGCTTTAAAGATCCGGCTCACATAGTAGACGAGCTTCTGAATATTCTCCTCTTCATGAACAAGGACAGAGCTGACTGCTTCAAAGGAGACGGCCTGATACGAGTTGCCATGCGAGCACCTTTAATCGCGGAATTATCCAAGGTAGGTTGAAGAGAAAACAATAAGAACATAAGAATAACTCAGGTTTTGGGCGAAGGAAAATACATTCTCTAGATTATGAGTATGCACTTTACAATCTCTCACAATCTCACTCTAGAATTGAAGAACAAGCTCTCCAAATCTCAATTACAATCTAATCTCTCTTGATTAAACTCCCTGATTGTTTTAAACCCTAAAACAATCTCTTATATAGGTGTACAAACGAGGATGGCAAAGTGGTAAATAACCAAGACCAAAACCAACAGGAATTCGTGTGAATAGAAACCCAACCAAACCAGGAAACCGTCGATAAGTTGACTCATGACTGTAATGAGTCGACTCGCCCGAAAGCTGAACAAACCCTAAAATCAGTTATGAGTCGACTCGTAACTGAGATGAGTCGACTCATGACATATGGGTCGACTCGTAAATTGATGAGTCGACTGGTCAGAAACTTTTGACAAAATGATTGGGTTTCGTGGGTTGACTCATGACAGCCATGAGTCGACTCAACCTGATAAGTCAACTCATGTACATGTATGAGTCGACTCACAGGCTGAAATCTAGATACTTTGACTCTTCGATTCTCTGCCTCATTCCTCGCTCCAACCTACGTTCCCCTGTACTATTTGACACCTCTATTCTCATGCCATCATGAGAATCATCTATCCTTAAGCTCTCATGAGGATTGTTAAGTTCCAAAGAGAAGATACACCCGTGTCATGGGTCCCCCCTTTAGGAACTTGAAGTCCCGTTCAAGTTAGAACTTTAGCTTAGGAAACTCGCGAGCTCCTCCTTCCTTGTTGAACCACTTAGCCTTGCTAGGAACTTGACCTTGACGTCCAATGAGAAACGACTCCTTCATTCCTTGTCTCATCATGGTTATCTTTCGCTCCAAAATGCAATCTTCCTTCAGCAGCTCCTCTCTATCAAACCACAAGTCTTCAACATGTGGCAAGATCACCTTGTCATCACCTTCATCATCCAGCAATAGAGGCTCAAACAACTTCAAGTACTCGGCATTGATCACCGAATACATGCCTAAGTAAGGCGGTAAATCGATCTTGAAAGCGTTGTCGCTAATCTGATCGAGAATCCGAAATGGACCATAACATTTCGGTTTCAACTTCTTCCCTTCTCCCTTGAGACTCTCCTTACTCAATTTCAGCCACACCATATCTCCCACGCTAAAGTTACAAGGAACCCGATGTTGATCATGCTTCGCCTTGTACCTTGCTTGTGACTTATTCAATTGTGCTTCAACCGAGGCATGAATATGCGCAATCTTCTCCAGAAATCATTGAGCATGTTGTCTTTCATTCCCCTCCTTGCCGTCCGTCATAGCTTCACTCAAAAACACGAGATCAAACGAACTCGGCAGTAAGAATCCATAACAAGTTTCAAATGGTGACTTTCCCGAAGATCCATGAATCGTCCGATTAAAAGCAAACTGTAAATATGGTAAGCTCTCATCCTAAGTCTTGGGATGCCTGGAATTATACCCCCGTAATATATGCACCATAGTCCGGTTGATTACCTCCGTTTGCCTGTCTGTTTGTGGATGAAAGGCTATGCTCTTCTTCAATCTAGTGTCCATCAGACTCCACAAAGAATCCTAAAAATGTCTGAGAAAGCGGCTATCCCGATCCGAAATAATCAAACTCGGCAACCTAAAGTGCTTCCACACATGCTCAAAGAATAATTGTGCTGCACCCGCTCCCGTCACGATCTTCTTACAAGGAATCAAAATCACCATCTTACTGAATCGATCCACCACAACGTACAAATAGTCATGCCCGCGCTTGGTAGTCAGCAACCCTCCTAGAAAATCCATAGATATGCTCTCCCATGACCTAGAAGGAACCGGTAGTGGTAAGTATAATCCCCTCTTCCTGTTAGAAGGCTTCGAAATACAGCATAACTTACACCCTCCAACATACTTGGTAACATCATCTAACATCTTGGGCCAAAATACATGTCGTCTTAGATTGAGAAGCGTCTTTTGAATTCCAAAATGTCCTTGCACATGCGAGGTATGTGCCTCTCTAATCCACTACAACCTATCACCCTCCTCCGAAATGCATAATGATGTCCAACGATACAACAAATCATCTTCTCTAAGTGCATACTCCCCCTTTTGACCAGCCTTCGCCTGCTCGAACACACTACCGAAGTCTCTACTGGATGCGTACAGTTGTACATACTCCAAAGGAACCAAGGGCTGAATATGTGTCGCCACCAATAAAGCCCTACCGACAGACGAGATAACATATCGGCCAACTTGTTTGTCGCCCCCTTCTTGTACTTAATAATAATGTTGAAAGCCATCAAATAAGACATCCACTTTATGTGTCGCGCCTGCTGTAGCTTTGTCTGGGCATGTAAGAACTCTAACGGCTTGTGATCCGAGTGCACAACCATCTCCTTCTCCAACAAGTACACCCTCTAATGCTTAATCACCTGATACAGTGCATAGAACTCCTTGTCATAGGTCGGGTAGTTTGCAATAGCACCCATAAATATCTCAGAATGGTATTCCACTGGCTTCCCATCCTGAATCAACACCGCGCCCATCGTATAACTAGACGCGTCGGTCTCCACCTCGAAAGTCTGCTGCAAATTTGGCAAAGCTAACACCGGTACCTCCGAGATCTTCCTTTTCAGTAACTGAAAAGCCTTCTCATGCGTCTTTCCCCACTCGAACTGAACCTTAGCCTTTGTGAGGCCATGTAAAGGTGCCGCATAAGTCAAAAAATGTCGAATGAACTTGCGCAAATACTGACAAGCCCCCATGAAGCTTCTCACCTCAGTCACTGTCTTCGACGTCCACCGCCACCTTACCCGGATCTATCCTCCTCTGGCCCTTCCCCACGATGAAGCCGAGATACACCAACTCGTCCTTCCCAAACTCGTACTTCTTCCCGTTGAGCTTCAGCTGTCCGTCCTGCAACACTCTAAACACCTTCTCTACATGAATAAGATGTTCCTCCTAGGTCCTGCTATACACCAAAATATCATCAAGGTACACAATCACAAAATCCTCTATGAAAGGTCACAACAAATCATTCATGAGCCTCATAAAAGTCGTCGGAGCATTGCATAACCCAAACAGCATCACCAACCACTCGAATAGGCCCTATTTGGTTTTGAATGCCGTCTTCCAAGTGTCTTCCTCCCGAATCCTCACCTGATGGTAACCAGACTTCAAATCCAGCTTCGTGAAAAACCTCGCTCCTTCCAACTGGTCCATAAGATCATCAATCCGAGGTAATATGTATCGATTCTTTATGGTTATCTTGTTAAGTGCCCGGTAATCCACGCACATGCGCCAGCCTCCATCCTTTTTGGGCACCAATAACACCGGCGACCCATAAGGTGAACAACTCGATACTATCACTCCCGTCTCTAAGAGCTCTTGAACCTGTTTCTTGATCTCTTCAGACTCCTGTACTGATGTGTGGTATAGGCCTATGTTTGGCAAGGAACTCTCACTGATCAACATAATCTCATGCTCTACACCTCGCCATGGTGGTAGTCCTGTGATTTTCGAAAACAAGTCTGCATACTTGGCCTTCAAACTATCAAGATCTCCCTCCTGAAGCTTGCTTAAGGTGGACAAGCATATCCTACTCAGCTGCTCTTCATAAGGCCGAATGAACAACAAAATGAACTTCCTGTTCGCATTCACCAACCTCTTATCCTGAGTCACTGTCACCAAACTCGTCTCCTGCAGAATTACCAAAAGGTGGGCTGAGAAGAAGATAACTAAAACACAAGAACAATTCAGTATGACGAAGGAAAATACTTTCTCTAGATTATGAAGAACAAAAGATTACAATCTCTCCCTCACAATCTTACTAGAATCGAGAACAACCTCTCAATCCTCTCTAAACCCTAATACAAAGATTAGAATCTCTCTTTGAATCTATTTGATTGCTTAGAAACCCTAAAACAATCCTTTATATAGGTGTACAAACGTGGATGGCAATCTGATAAATAACCAAGCCCAAAACCAATAGGAATTTATGTGAACAGAAACACAACCAAACCAGGAAACCGTCGATGAGTCGACTCATGACTGAGATGAGTCGACTCGTCCGAAACTGGACAAAACACAAAAACCAGCAATGAGTCGACTCATAACTGAGATGAGTCAACTCATGACACATGGGTCGACTCATAAGCCCGCAGATCGACTGGTCAGAGACTTTTGCCTAACAGGGCTTGATTTCGTGAGTCGACTCATGACAGACATGAGTCGACTCAACCTGATGAGTTAACTCATGTTCATGTATGAGTCGACTCACGAGCTGAAAACTGGATTCTTCGAATCTGCTGCTCACCGTCTTGTTCCATGCTTCTACCTGCGTTCCACTATACTGTTTTACACCCATATTCCCATGCTATCATGAGAATCATCTATCCTTAAGCTCCCATGAAGATCGCTAAGTTCCAAAGAGAAGATACACCCGTATCATGGGTCCCCTCTTTAGGAACTTGAAGTCCCGTTCAAGTTAGAACTGTATCATGGGTCCCCTCTTTAGGAACTTGAAGTCCCGTTCAAGTTAGAACTTTTGCTAAGGAAACTCTCGAGCTCCTCCATCTTTTCTGTAGGAACTTGAAGTCCCGTTCAAGTTAGAACTTTTGCTAAGGAAACTCTCGAGCTCCTCCATCTTTTCTGTACCACCTGGCCTTGCTAGGAATCCGGTCTCGATGTCCGATCAAAAACAACTCATTTGTCTCGTGTCTCGTCGTAGTCACTGTTCACTCTAAGTTGCAATCATTTTTTAATGGCTTTTTTAGAAGTCTAATGCACAGCGGGACAAACTTCTTACTTGCATTCACTAGTCTCTTCGCTCGCGTCACTGTCCCCAAGCTTGTCTCCCTCGGAAGAGATGCCGAACAAAATCTGAACTTTTCACCATCCTTAGTGAAGGTGTACTTCTGAGCCCACCTCTCATAGATCGCATATCTATCCTATAAGTACGGATTGCCTAGTATAATCTGACAAACATCCAATGGAACGACGTTGCACATAACCTCATCAATATGCGACTCGTGGAGAGCAAATCTGATAGTGCATTGATCAACTACACTCAGTTTCTCCTCCTTCTGAATCCATCTTAATGGATAGGGCTTCGGATGCTTGGCTGTCTTCAGACCCAGCTTCTGAACCAATACCTCGGATATCAAATTCTTCTCACTGCCCGAATCAATAATGGCATTAACCAAACCGGTCTTCACTTACAACTTAAGAAGAAAGAGTTGCTCTCTCGGGTCGTCGTCATCTTTCGTGGTCTGCTTCCCCGCCATAAGGTTGAGACTGCTGTTGGGCTCTGTCATCTCCGGAACTTCTTTCGGACCTTGAGCTATCATGTATGTCTTTTTCTCCTCCTTCTTCTTCAACCCTCTTGGCTTGAGATGAGGATACTTCTCCCAGCACCGATCAGCTGTGTGCCCTGTCTTCTCGCAGTGAATACAAATCAACCCTGCTTTCCCTGGATCACCCTTCTTCTTCTCCTTCTTAGAATGAGAACCACTAGACTCGCCTCCCGTCTGTTTGGAGTCTCCCTTAGCCTCATTGCCCTTCTTTTGTTTGCCCTCGAGGGCAATAGCCTTCACGCTCGCCTCTGTAATTGATTCCATCATGAATAACTTCATCTCCTTTTGGGTGTAATCACTCAATCCCACCATATACTTCATAAACACGGAATATTCCTCTGTCATAATGTTGAGAATCATCGCCTACTACTGGAACTCTGAGGTGTATTCTTAAACGGTTTGATTGACCCTTTGGTGCAAGCCATACCACTTGTACTAACGCTCTTCAAGGAATTCCACCGGGTAGAACTGCTTCCTCAGTAACTCCTTGAACTTGTTCCACGACACCGCCTTCTTCTCCTGCTTGCAGTAGGATTTCCACCACGTCAATGCGTGCCCTAAAAGCTTCAAAGTCACGAACACAATCTTCTCTTTCGACGAATAGCCATAAAGATTAAAATACATCTCCATCCGCTCGATCCAGTCATCAAGCCTCTCGACGTCAACACTCCCATCATAAACAGGAATCTCCACCTTGAAGTCAATCTTCAGGTTTTGATAAGAATTCTTACCCCCTTGATGCAATGCAGCCTTAACGGTCTCCTCCTCCTCGTCAAAATCTGAATCTACTCTCTCCACATCAGACTTAATAATTTTCTTCAAAGAAGATTCACCTTGTTTGCCACCTCAATGGATAAGACTGATGAGTTGTGTGAGAGTCGAACCTATCGTCTCGATCTGCTTCTCCAATGCATCAATCCTCGCTGAATTGTCTCCATCAGTCATCTTCTCCTTCCTTATCTTACGGACTTCTTCCAAGGAAATAAGGATCTCGCCAAGCTTCTTGTATTGCGATCGAGTCAGGACCATACATAGGATGCCCCCTTCACAGGATCTGATCGCTCTGATACCAACTTGATATGAGTTGTCGTACGAGCACCTTTGATCACAGAATTATCAAAGGTGGGTTGAGGAGAAAACAATAAGAACATAAGAATAACTCAGTTTTTGGGCGAAGGAAAATACCTTCTCTAGATTATGAGTATGCACTTTACAATCTCTCACAATCTCACTCTAGAATTGAAGAACAAGCTCTCCAAATCTCAATTACAATCTAATCTCTCTTGATTAAACTCTCTGATTGTTTTAAACCCTAAAATAATCCCTTATATAGGTGTACAAATGAGGGTGGCAAAGTGGTAAATAACCAAGTCCAAAACCAACAGGAATTCGTGTGAATAGAAACCTAACCAAAGCAGGAAACCGTAGATGAGTCGACTCATGACTGTAATGAGTCGACTCGCCCGAAAGCTGAACAAACCCCAAAATCAGTTATGAGTCGACTCGTAACTGAGATGAGTCGACTCATGACATATGGTCGACTCGTAAATTAATGAGTCGACTGGTCAGAAACTTCTGACAAAACGACTGGGTTTCGTGGGTCGACTCATGATAGGCATGAGTCGACTCAACCTGATAAGTCGACTCATGTACATGTATGAGTCGACTCACAGGCTAAAATCTGGATACTTTGACTCTTCGATTCTCTGCATCGTTCCTCGCTCTAACCTACGTTCTCCTATACTGTTTGACACCTCTATTCTCATACCATCATGAGAATCATCTATTCTCAAGCTCCCATGAGGATCGCTAAGTTCCAAATAGAAGATACACCCGTATCACGGCCATGTATAAATATAATGTTTCTCCTCCTATAGGTCGGCTTAGCAGTGGCTTAGTACTCAAGTAAGCCTTGAGATCCTGGAATGCTGCAGTACATTCAGCCATCCACATCATACTTTCCTTTAAGTTCTTGCTTCCCCTTAGCGTCTTGAAGAATGAGAGGTTCCTCTTAGAAAATTTGGAGAGGAATCAACCTAGAGCCGCTATCTCATTCAGCTTTTGAATATTCTTTAATATGCACAGCTCGGGCAGTCGCTCTATAGCGGCTATCTTCTCGGGGTTGATCTCTATCCCTCTCTGGGTGATCATGAACCCTAAGAACTTTCCTGATTACACCCCCAAAGGCACACTTAGCATGATTAAGCTTCATTCGGTAACGCTAGAGAGTGGAGAAGGTCTCGTCCAGATCTGATATGTGGGCTGACACTTGCTTTGACTTTACCAGCAAGTCGTCCATATAAGCTTCAAAGATTACTGCCGATCTGGTACTTGAAGACCTTGTTGACAAGTCTCTGATATATGGCTCCAGCATTCTTCAAACCAAACGACATCATCTTGTAGCAGTAAGTGCTCAAATCCGTAAAGAAGGAGGTATTCTCCTAATCATGCTCTGCCATGAAGATCTGGTTGTAGCTGGAGAAGGCGTCCATGAAGCTAGGCAGTTCATGCCCCGCGCTCTCGTTGACTAGCTGATCGATTCAAGGCAGAGGGTAGCTATCTTTGGAACAAGTTTTATTAAGGTCGGTGAAGTCCACATACATCCTCTATTTGTTCAGTGCTTTCTTCACCAATACAACATTAGCTAACCACTCCAGGTATTGGACTTCCCGGATGAAGCCAGCTTTAAGCAGTCACTTGACTTAGTCGGCCACTGGCTTCTGGCACTCTAAGTTGGGGTGTATCTTTTTCTATCGAACAGGTTTTGTATGCCTGTCGACAGTCAGCTCGTGGTATATCACTTTGGGGGAACCTCCAGCATATATTTGGGTCCCTAAGTGAACACATCAACGTTTGCCTACAAGAACTCTGTCAAGACTCCTCACAAGGGCTCGACTAGATTGGACATAATCTTGATCGTCTTTAATCCTTCTCAGTCAATGGGTATCTCTTGAAGCTCTTCTACTGGTGTGGTCCTCTACTGCTCTATTGTTTTCTCCAACTGGAGGTAGGCTTTCTCAATAGGCATGGTTTCTTGCGCGCCCTTACCCATGGTCGAGAGTAGGTAGCAGGAGCTGGCCTCTTGCTAATTGCTCCTGGTAACTCCAACTCCAATAAGAGTCGAGAACTTGACCATCTGATGGTAAGTTGAAGGGATGACCCATAAAAGATGGAGGGTAGTTTAGCCTAGGATGACATTGTAGGCCGACTCCAAATTCATCACCAGTAAATGGACTTAGATAGTGGCTTGCCTAGGATACTCTCCCACTGTTAAGGGGAGAGTGATTATTCCTTCTGGCAGAAGAGAGTGGCCGATGAATCTGATGAGGGGTCCTCTACAGGGGAGCAGATGGAATTTTTCGATGCCCATCTGGTTGAAGACGTCGACATACAGGATATCTACTAAACTCCCTGTGTCGACCATGATTCGCTTCACCTTATAGCCATCAATTTTTGCGGTTATAATGATGGGGTCATCATGAGGCATCATAGCGCCTTACAGATCATCGTCCCCAAAAGATATGGGCTTCTCTTCCTTCATCCTCTTGTCGGCTTGATCGACCCACAATTCCCTCTTGGCATATCTCTTCCGGGCGTTGTTGGACGACCCTCCAGCAGTGGGACCACCATTAATCATGTTGATGACCCCTTTGTGGCTAAGCTCTGGGGGTCGGCTATCTTGGTGTGGCCGAGGATGAGGTGACCGCGAGCAGGATCTCCTATCATGCTTGGCTAGGTCAGCTTTCCTTCAATCCCATCGAGAGACGATGTTCTTTAGGTACCCCCTCTTAATCAAGTTCTCAATATCTCTCTTAAGGATATGGCAGTCATTGGTGAGATGGTCGTAATCCTTGTGGTAACGGCAAAACTACCTCATGTTGCGGTTCTTGGGATTTGACGTCATCTTAGGAGCAGGCTCCTTAAGATGTCCCTCCTTTTGAACTATGGTGAGAGCTGATGTGAGGGAGGTATTAAGGACTGTGAAGGCTGGCCTTGGTGACTAATCCCTCTGTTGATCCCTCCTGTTGGACCGATTGGGATGAAAGTCAACTCTCGAGGGGTCTCTCGGCCACTACTATTTTACATGGGGGCCTCTGGCTGACTCTGGTGCCAGTGCCACTGCTAGAGCTATCAGTGAAGTTGAGGGGTGGCTAGGATAGCTGTAGCTGCTACCACTAAAATTGTGGCCGAGGAGGTCTCAGTGGCCCCGACCGATGCCTTGTAGACACGGCCATCCTCCATATCCATGTACCTATGTGCCTTGGTGATCAACTACTCATAGTTAGTGATTGGCTTCTTAGCAAGCAAGTCGGCCAACTCATTGCTCTCCAAGCTGACAATGAGTGAGAACATGGTGACTACACTCCATAGGTCGTTGACCTCTAACCTCTTCGCCTAGAATCTTTTGAAGTAGGCTCAGAGGCTTTCGTTGGGCCCCTGCCTCATCTGAATCAACACATGAGGGAGCAGCTTCTGCTTGGTATCAGCCAGGAAGTGGTGGATGAACTTTCGTCTGAACTGTTAGAAACTATTGATGGACTTCTTCTTAAGAGCATTCCACCAGAGTTTGGCACTCCCTGAAAGAGTGATGGGGAAACATCGACATACACTGCTTCTGATGCTTGGAGCATGCTCATCACATCATAGTAATTATAAACATGCTCGGAGGGGTCTCCTCACCTTTGTACTTCTTCGTGTGAGGCATCTTGAATTTCTCACATGGGGCATTCACAAAGGTCAACTGAGAGAGGGGTGTTTCCGCCCGATGGCATCTGTGACCAATCTATACACTCGGTCATATCCAGAGGCCCATACGGTAGCAGAGGGGGCGGGAGAGGTACGATGATAGAGGAGAGTGTTAGACCCTAGAGGGGGGGTGATTAGGGTCTTATGCTAATCTAATCCGATTAAATGCCAATTAAAACTAATTAATAAGTTATCCTAGCAAGTATAAAATACAACAAGATATGTAAGCTAGGATAAGCAATATGAACAAATGAATATATCCTATCAATGAGATATTACAAATATATGAGCAAGGATATATGAACTAACACAAGGGTAAAATAAACAATCTACACAAGTGATAGGATAATATGATGAGCAATACACAAAGGCGATATAAGATATGAAAACAAGAATAAGAACGCCAATGCAATCACAAACAAAACGATATGTTTACGAGGTTCGGTCCCCACGACCTACGTCCCCGCTCCTCACCTTGAGGAGATCTCCACTATCACAACCGGGTTTTCTACGTTCACCCGAACAACGTTTACACCTCACAATACAATCACTATGTAATCACACCTCACACACTAAGTGTTGGTCCTAGCCCGTGTCCTCCTCCTCAAGTGCTCGGTTACAACCTCTCCCTAGGCACGTCAACCGACGCCACTCCTCTTGGATTCGACCCCGTCTCTCACCACACACTTCTCTCGGTGTACAAGTGTATTACAAGTGAATCCTCACAATTAAGCACAAGATAAATCAATTGATTGTTCTCTAAACAAGGTGAGAACTCAATTAAGCACAACTCTTAGTCACTTATCTCACAACCCAAAATTATACTATGAATGTAAATACAATAAGCTCAATAGGTTGTGTGTGAACAAAGAGATAATAAAATCAACTAAACTCAATATGAACACTAGCTTAATAAAAAGATAATCAAACAATATAAAATATGAAGCTAGATTGAGTTTAGAAAACTTCTCAATAGATCAAGAGTGGAAGGAGAAGAGTTGGATGCTCAAACACCAATAGATGATCTCCTCAAGCTCTTGTGGAAGTGATTCACAAAACCAAAACACTCAAATGCTTAAAAGCTTATAAACACACTTAAACCACACATAAACCCTTGATTAAAACTTTCTTAAACTTGTTTTTAAACTCTCTTAATCAAATGGAAAAGACATCAGCAATGGGGTATATATACCCACTAGAAATCTCAGCAAAAACCCCCAAAACAAAATGACCAAAAACCCCAGCAAACAGCTCAGAAAAAGAGCCGTTAAAAGACAATGGTCATATTGTCGGTCGACCGAAACAGCCAAAAACCTGAGCAAAAGACAAAACACAGCCCCAATGCAACGGTCAAAAAACTAGCCGTTGGAAGCTGAAGGAACACTCGTCGGTCGACCGGAAAATTCGTCGGTCGACCGAAAATTTTCATCGGTCGACCGGACCGGTCGACCGACAGCTATCTGTCAGCCCAGTGAACTTTTGACCTCAGGTTCGGTCGACCGGTGCGGTCGACCGAATACTGATACTCTGCAAAACCTGATTTTAAAACTCTGTTTAAAAATATCAAATAAATTCCAAAAAATGTAAAACTTTGGGGAATGATTGTAGACATGATAATAAACATGCTACAATGACTGGTTTCGAAAAAGGACTTCCCAAATGAGAAATATCATTATTTTGCAAAATAGTCCAAACCACGAAAATGTAAACATGTGAATTTTGATATTTTGGCTAAACCAACTTTTGAAACTTTACAAAATGATTTTATAGACTTGAAGAAAGATGTAACATGTTGTTATGAAGTCTATAACCTAGAAATGCAATATTTTCATGAAATTGCATATTCTATGCAAATATATTCAAAACACTAAATATGATTTCATTAAATATAAGCTTGTTAAAGGGGAAATCATATATAGGCATATAAACATGAAACAAAATAGTATTTTCTAATTCTATTCATTTGTTTCATAGTAAAACTTGAAAACTATCAAACCAAAACATATATGTATATATATAACTATATATATACAAAAACCAAAACGTGTATGTGTGTATATGATTGAGCTTAAAGTACTAACACACATAATATAAATTCCTAAACTAAATTACCCAAGCAATGATCTTGATCTTCAATAAAGCTTGACTTGGTAATCTCGCGGATGAAGCTTGAACTTGGATCTTGAACTTTGAATAGCAAGGCTTCACCGACATTCCGCCAACCTCCTTTGGATATGATCGTTGAAGCTCTATTCCATCCATCCTCCAACTACGTTGTTTGTCTACAATATATAAGAATGTACAAACACTAGACAAACAACATTAGTAATAAATTGTTTGTTAAACATCATCAAAACAAGAAGGCCAACAATCTCCCCCTTTTTGATGATGACAAACAATTTACAAAACAAAGTATATGCATGAAGGAAATAAACATATACAAGATAATACACATGCATAACACATGCATATAAATGTATACTCACAATATTTCTCCCCCTTTGACAACATCAAAAAGGGGACAAATGAATTAATAGAGCGAAAGCTCCCCCTATCAATAAGCATAGGTGAGTATAAAACATAAAAGGATATAGAGATTGCTCCCCCTATCAAAATGCCATATAGAAAATGTGCAATAAATAAAGATTATGGCAAGCATGTGAGCAAGCATAAATGAAAAGATATGCTAAACACCACTCACAAGCAAACAAGATACAATGAGGACACATAATGATATGACATTATAAAGATAGTGTCTCATTATAAAAACCATGTATAATAATAGATTTATGAAATCAAAAGAAGAGGAACATGAGAATCATGCAAAAAGTTTTCAAATGAAAACAAATCAACCAAAAGAATTCAAAAATCAAAGTTTATATTCAAAAACAATGTTTGATCAATAAAGAAAAATTTTCTTTACATAACTTGATCAAACCACTCATAGAATACATTATAAAGCACAAATAGATGATCCATTAGCACAAACACATAAATATCATCATATAAGTGAATTATAATGAATTCAAAAGCAACAAATCAAAACACAATTTTTGACAAAAGAATTTTAAGAGAGGCAACAATATATCAAGCTCTAAAGCTTGTTCTAACCCATATATTCATTCTAGCATCCGGTAAACATGATTTGGGAATAAACACCCAATAAACCCGGAGGGTTATATAAATGCAAACCTCTCATTAAAGCAAAACCAATGATCATGAAAACAAAAGAATTTAGCGAATAAAAGAAATTGTTTTCATAAAAGTTTAAAATGCATTTTTCAAAACCAAGAAAGAGAAAAATAAAAACACTAAAATTCTTGGTTTAAAAATTATTTTGGCACCCAAGCATTCTTGGTGCCGGATTGTTTAGGGACATGACCCCCTATCAATAAAGCTCAAAGCCCTAGGGTTATGAACCCATTTGGGCGCGTTTAGTGCACGGGTCCGGTCATAGCAATAATTATGCAAATGACCCATTCGATTGCAATAAGTGCAATGAAGAGGATGCATTTGGTTATGTTGACCATGTGGATGTGCACGAGGAACATTTGCAAATAAAGATGGTCTTTTAAGATTATTTTGCAAATGAGAAACATTTTGAAATAATGTTGGTCTACTTGAAATATTTTGCGATTTAGAAACTTTTCGCAAATCAAAACAAAACTTGGCTAAGTGACCAACTCTACCACAAAAATCACAATGATACACATTAGCATGCTTATGATGAACAATGGGTGCATGTGTGTGTACATGTGATGAAGAAGAAGCCTTATGAGATGCACAAGAAGAATTAATATTCTTATGTTTTTGTGCATCATAGCAAAACTTAGCTAAATGGCCTTTTCGACCACAAATGGAGCATTTATAAGTTTTACTATACAAGTGTGCAAAGTGTACGGGTTTAGAAGTTGTAGTACTAGACTTTGCACCCAAGTCCATAAGTTTCTTATTATCTACAATGCATGTTTTAAGGGTTGAATCTAAAGATGATATTCGGTTTTTCACAAGATTCAATTCATCATTATGCATACAAGCATTGGAAATAGAAGTAGATGAAACATGATCATTTCTAAAAGAATTAAACTTATTTCTAATAGTTTCTACTTCTATCATGGCATTATTATTAGCATGAGTTAAGCTAGCAATAGATGAAGACATGTTATTATTTTCCAAACTTAATAACTCATTGTTTTCTTTTAAAATAGCATTCTCTTTAACAACAATATCAAGTTTGGAAGCTAGCGACTCATGATCGGATTTTAAACTAATATGCTTGCTTTTAAGATCAATAAAATTGTTTTGCAATTTTGTATAGGCATGAGATAATCTATCATATGCACAAGCGAGTTCATTGATGGATATATCACTATCGGATTCCGAATCGCTTACCACACTAGGGCTATCGCCTAGTGGCCGTGTGCATGATGATGCTCCACACTCACTTGAAGAACAATCCTCCAAACTACGTCGGATTTCCTCCAAGTTGCCTTGATGTGCTTCTATGAATTTCCATAAATTGTAAGCACTATCAAAATGAACAAATTTGTTAGAAAAGGATGAGTCGAAGGCATTAAGCAAATATTCTAACAAAAACTTGTTCATATTAAACATTTTCTTATCATGATCGCTCCACTTGGATTTCTCCAATGTGGGCACAATGTAAGCACAATCAATAACTTCCCATAAGTTGATATTTCTAGATTGCACAAATAGTTTAAATCTAGAGGCCCATTGTGCATAGGGGAAATTAATGAATTTAGGAGCAATATTTGATTCATAGCCTAAACGAAATATATTCATATTCATGATATATATGTGAAAATATGCAAGCAAGACTAATGTAATCATAACTAGATTAGCACAAATAAGATAACTTGGATCTTTAACTCAAGGTGGTTAGACCTTAAATCAAAGAGCACCAAGCTCTGATACCAATTGTTAGACCCTAGAGGGGGGGTGATTAGGGTCTTATGCTAATCTAATCCGATTAAATGCCAATTAAAACTAATTAATAAGTTATCCTAGCAAGTATAAAATACAACAAGATACGTAAGCTAGGATAAGCAATATGAACAAATGAATATATCCTATCAATGAGATATTACAAATATATGAGCAAGGATATATGAACTAACACAAGGGTAAAATAAACAATCTACACAAGTGATAGGGTAATATGATGAGCAATACACAAAGGCGATATAAGATATGAAAACAAGAATAAGAACGCCAATGCAATCACAAACAAAACGATATGTTTACGAGGTTCGGTCCCCACGACCTACGTCCCCGCTCCTCACCTCGAGGAGATCTCCACTATCACAACCGGGTTTTCTACGTTCACCCGAACAACGTTTACACCTCACAATACAATCACTATGTAATCACACCTCACACACTAAGTGTTGGTCCTAGCCCGTGTCCTCCTCCTCAAGTGCTCGGTTACAACCTCTCCCTAGGCACGTCAACCGACGCCACTCCTCTTGGATTCGACCCCGTCTCTCACCACACACTTCTCTCGGTGTACAAGTGTATTACAAGTGAATCCTCACAATTAAGCACAAGATAAATCAATTGATTGTTCTCTAAACAAGGTGAGAACTCAATTAAGCACAACTCTTAGTCACTTATCTCACAACCCAAAATTATACTATGAATGTAAATACAATAAGCTCAATAGGTTGTGTGTGAACAAAGAGATAATAAAATCAACTAAACTCAATATGAACACTAGCTTAATAAAAAGATAATCAAACAATATAAAATATGAAGCTAGATTGAGTTTAGAAAACTTCTCAATAGATCAAGAGTGGAAGGAGAAGAGTTGGATGCTCAAACACCAATAGATGATCTCCTCAAGCTCTTGTGGAAGTGATTCACAAAACCAAAACACTCAAATGCTTAAAAGCTTATAAACACGGTATATATACCCTCTAAGCAACTCAGCAAAAACACCCAAAACAAAAGACCAAAAGACCCAGCCAACGGTACAAAAACTAGCCGTTGGAAACAGTAAAAGCCATCGTCGGTCGACCGGAAATTCTGTCGGTCGACCGATGGAAAAGTTCGGTCGACCGACGGAAAATTCGGTCGACCGTTATCCAGGTCGAAAACGAGAAACCAAGCAGGCCTTAGCCGGTCGACCGGTGCGGTCGACCGATGGAGCTTTTCGGTCGACCGGACCGGTCGACCGACCAACTCTTTGGACCATGCTAACGAAAGAACAAACGAGCGGTCGACCGGTGCGGTCGACCGAATACTGATACTTCTGAAAACTGTTTATCTGATTTTGAAACACTGTTTAAAAATATCAAATAAATTCCAAAAAATGTAAAACTTTGGAGAATGATTGTAGACATGATAATAAACATGCTACAACGACTGGTTTCGAAAAAGGACTTCCCAAATGAAAAATATCATCATTTTACAAAATAGTCCAAAACATGAAAACCTGAAAATTGATATTTTGATATTTTGACTTAAACAACATTTTGAAACCTTATGAAATGATTGTATAGACTTGATAAAAGATATAACATGTTGTTATGAAGTCTATAACCTAGAAATACAATATTTTCATAAAATTGCATATTCTATGCAATATATTCAAAACACTAAATATGATTTCATTAAATATAAGCTTGTTAAAGATGAAATCATATATAGGCATATAAACATGAAACAAAATAGTATTTTCCAATTCTATTCATTTGTTTCATAGTAAAACTTGAAAACTATCAAACCAAAACATATATGTATATATATAACTATATATATACAAAAACCAAAACGTGTATGTGTGTATATGATTGAGCTTAAAGTACTAACACACATAATATAAATTCCTAAACTAAATTACCCAAGCAATCTTGATCTTCAACGAAGCTCTATCTTGGTAATCTTGCGGATGAAGCTTTAACTTGGATCTTGAACTTTAAATAGCAAGGCTTCACCGTCATTCCGCCAACCTCCTTTGGATATGATCGTTGAAGCTCTATTCCATCCATCCTCCAACAATGTTGTTTGTCTATAATAAATACGAAAACACAAATACTAGACAAACAACATTAGTAATAAATTGTTTGTTAAACATCATCAAAACAAGAAGGCCAACAGAGAGTCTTAGAGACCACTCCCCTAGTGCGGTCCCCAAAATGACCTGGGCCTGGAATCTCACTAGAGGTCTCCTAATGACGGTGGTGATGTCGGTGAGACTCGTCAGCGCAAGCTAATTGACGCGGTGGTGGGGATACATGTTCAATGTGATCCCCCATCTGTTTGGCAGCAGCATGAGGAGTCCGAGGCTGGACTACTCGCTGAGCTACAGTAGGAGTATGAGTTTCCGACCGCTAGTCTCCTGAAGGAGGGAGGAGAGCTAAGGTAGCTCGCTGTGGCTGTGGAAGCCAGCTGAGAAGTTCATCAGTAAAGATAGCAAATTGCTCTTGAAAATACTTAGAGAGCTTGTGAGCTATTTCCTCAAGCTGGGCTCGGGTAATGTAGCTCTGGTGTCATTCTACAGGATGAGACTGATTGGACCCTTGTTTAGAAACTGACATGTTTTCTATAAAAAGGAAATATGCCCCACGGTGGGAGCCAAACTATTGATGTATTAGTGATCACACAGTCAATATGTATCTGTTTTTGGATGAGTTTGTTGAGGATTAACGAGAGGTTACTTTCTTCCTAGACTTTATGTCTACTTCTTGAGTTGGGAATCTAAAAAATCCGTATATGTAGAAATTCATGAGAGTACGAGGCTTGGTTCCCCCGTTGTACCTTCGATGATCAAGTTAGCTGATGAACTTAAATGGGGTAAATAAGAACTGTGTGAGGTCTTGTGTGTGTGCAATATGATTTGTAATTTTATATAATTTGGATCAGAATCTAGAAAATCAGGATCAGGGATCAGATCTTTGGTCCTCCGTAAAGATAGAATAGTACATGTATTTATACTAGGGTATAAGGGTAGATTGGTCACTTTGGCCTAGCACTGAGAGGCAATGGCGAAGTGTGGGCTAACAGCTATGTCAGCACCTACTTTATAAGTATCGGCTGGTGATTGGGGAACGAATCACTTCAGCATTAAATGAGAAGTGAGCGGTGGCAAGGCGGTGGCCCACTTGGTCCGATGAGTCATGAAGACTATCGAGGCTAGAGGCATGATGCGCCTGGAGTGCGTTAAATGCGATGCTGACATGTTGTCAGAGAGAGACTTAAGGCAAAACAGTCCTTTAGCTTCGCTGAGAAGTAACGCCCATCGAGTCGTCCTCGTGATGCATTGAACAAGTGGTCGAGTGGACTCGTGGCAAGTCGACTTCGACAATAGGGGGCGACAAGTACCGCCTTTCGAGTCGATACAAATATATAGGCCAAGTTGCTTGGGGCCTGGGCCGCCAAGTCAGCTAAGTCTAAACTCCTGTTGGGCCTGGGCCGCCAAGTTGCTTGGGGCACTATATGCGGAAATACACATGTCCAGTGCTTGGCAATGAATTGCACTTTGGCGAAAATGGGAACACCATAACAAGCATGTTTATGTTAAGTATTTTTGATATTTTTAATAACAAAATTGGAGTCTGTTTTGAATAGAAATCCAATTTGGTTTTTTTCGAATTTGACGAAAATTTTGCAGCGATCAAAGTAACTTAAATCAATTTGGATATTTTCTATTTTAAGAATGTTTTTTTCCTTTTTAAGTAGTTGGTTGAGTCTCCAATATTTAAGAAGAACAGTAAGCCCTATAGGCATTGTTTATTATCAACAAAATTTTTCCTTTTTGTATTTCTCTGTGGATTCAAGTGTTTATCTTCTTTGTGAATTTGAAGAGCTGTTTTTCATAGATTTGACAAGCTCCCTGGTGGATTCGAAAGAAAGCTTCCATGTTGCATCAATATCAGCATGTTTTAAGCATGGGTGGAAATGAATCAAATAATTAACGAGTAGTTCGCTATTATTCATCTACTTGTCTTGATCTTTTTGAATACATTTATTTAATGGCGAACAAATAATTTTAGCATTCGACTCATAATTGAATAAAGTTTTATAAACACACATATGTATTTGATTTGTCTAATTATCAATTATTCATTTAAATTTTCACCCTTTATAACTTGTTTATTACGTGCCTTATATTTTTGCTCACATTTTTTTACTTTAAGTTTTATATTAATTTTGAGAGATTTAAAAATTCCAAAATTATAGGATTATTCTCTACGTGAGTGCAGATCATCAGAAGCATGGTAACCTTCATGAATTAACTAGAAATGTTCTAATAGTTACTGATAACAGTAAAGTGAAGATTCTTCAGAATGCCAAATAATGTTGAAAGAGTCAAGGGAGCAAGTACATTTCAACGTGGCAAAGTCTTTTAGTCTATACACGAACTCAACTGCCACGTCTCCTCCTCTCTCCTCTCTCTGATCACTCTGCGTGAAAAAGTAAAAACATCACTAACTACTACTACCTAGCTAATCATTTTTTTCTACTACATCAATAATATTGGTTAGTTCCAAGCCACTTGGTCCATCTTCTCACTGGCCCAAAAGTCCAACAACAAGAGATCCCCACAATCTTGACATACTGCTCTTTATTTTTGTCTGCTCTTCAATGCAATCTCTCTGGCTCAATTCTATTGGTCACAGGCTCACACCACTGCTGCAGAGAGAAGAAGTACCCAATCAAAACATAAAAATAAAAATATATAAAATAAATTTTGATAAATATGACAGGGAAATCACTGAAAGTTGGAAAAGCATCTTTTTCATGGTCTTGTATATAAAACCATATGCGGCGGAGGTAGAGAGCAACATGTGTCCCACAAGCCATTTAAAAGCTGGCGATCGATTTTACTAAACCTTATGTTATTTTACTAGTGTGGCTCCTGTATTCTCAATGAAATTTTCAAATGTTTGAACTATTGTTTATTGTTTGCACTGATTTTACAATGTTTGTACTAATTTACAGTTGATAGTGAGACGCGATCTACTTTCGCGATACTCACCATAAACAACCACTCGTATAGGACTTTTTACACCTTAAAGTGGGTGGACCCTAATGAACAGTTTGAAAAATAGCATCGGTTTACACACTGGAAAATGATAGGGGCACACCCCCAACCACACCTCCAACCACACTCCTCTCTCTCATTTGCTACAGTGTACCGGACCCCACATGAGATTTTAAAATTTTAAAATCTCATGTGGGGCCCGGTGCACTGTAACAAATGAGAGGGGGTGTGATTGGAGGTGTGGTTGGAGGTGTGGTTGAGGGTGTGCCCCTAGTGCCACCCTTAAACACTCACCATTCGTTTGTGAGGCTCTATTTCTTTCCTCTAGTGGAAAGAACACATGCTGTTCATTGCTTGCATCAGAAAACTCCCAGTTACCTGAAAAAGAATGTAGGTAATTTCTTATTGGATTATTTGAACAGGTGTCTCATGCGTAAATAATAACCGAAAAAAGATTAAAAAATGAACAATTCAATTAGAAACCTGAGAAAAAGGAGCAGCAGGGTCTGTGACCTCCTGATGTAGGTTGTTTGTTGCTGCCTCAAATGCTGTGGGTTGAATGTGACTGTTTTGGATCACAGATGACATTGGTTGTGATATGCTCCCCATTTCCTAAACAATAAAAGGCCATCGACATCAAATATTTGTATATGGAGTATAAATATCAAATAATATATAGGCTTCTTTGAGATCAGAGAACAAAAATTAAAAGGCAATATGATGTCACAATAGGAAAATCATGACTTTGTCATATATATTTTGACCTGCATCAATAGCTGACCTATGCTAAAATTATGGTTTAACTTCATGACCATTCTCAACATGATCAAAAGAGTAGTGGAAAAAGTTCACATGCAAGTCATACATACCTATTGATTAATAAGAAACAATATTTTATCAGCAACATTGATCATAATCAACAACAAATTGAACTGTAGCCACATTCATTTGTGAAAACCCACTATCATATAGTTCATTCATTATGCTAGCTTGCTAAAAAAACCACACGGTACTTTGTATCTGCGTATCTACCTCTGGTTGACTCATGTACTCTTCATAGCCCACTCCAAAGTCATATAAAACAGGGTTCACTGAAGCAAGCCTCATTGAGAGAAACTGAAAGAAGTAACCAGAAAAAAACCCAGTTTCATTAGCCAAAATTATCAGTACACGTGAAAGAGGAAGCAACAGTTGCATGATTTTCCATTTACCTCAACTTGGTTTTGCAAGGATTGCACATAATTGATAATTTCATCCAAAACAAGGGCCTTTCCAGTAACCTGATCATCAAATATTTACCCACAATTAACTTCTTTTTAAATGCATGCGTAGTTGTTGAAATTGCCATTGAATAAATTAGAAGCCTAATAACCTTATCACATCCGGGGACAAGGCCTTGCAATTTCTTCATCCTTTCACTTATCCTCTCCCTTCTTACCTAAAGGAAAAATACACGCACACAAGTAAACAAAATGAACATTTTAACTTTAAAAAAAAAAAAAAAAAACTCTTTTAGTTCGAAACTATAGTGAGTACCCTTTCAGCTAAGCTATGGCTATCTGTTGCTTGGCCTCTCCTAGCCCTCACA
The DNA here is from genome assembly GCF_001876935.1 of Asparagus officinalis. Taxonomy (NCBI): domain Eukaryota; kingdom Viridiplantae; phylum Streptophyta; class Magnoliopsida; order Asparagales; family Asparagaceae; genus Asparagus; species Asparagus officinalis. The sequence goes on from NC_033795.1 coordinate 60,438,851, forward strand.
TGAATATACCCTGAAGGAGGCTCCTCGATTGTTGCCTTATTAGACTTCAATTCCGTAGCTTTCGGCTTCTTCTCTTCAACTTCTCCTTTGGATGTACAAATAGTCTTCTTTCTCCTACTCTTACTTTGCTTAACAACCTAAAGAAATATAAAATTGTCATATGGACATATATAGCTTGGTACTACAGGCCGGTATGCTTATAATCAAATATATTCAAGCGCGGGGGAGCCTAAATACGTGAACTACTACCTTAGTTTGGCTAGTGCTCGAGGGCCCCCCATCACTTTGCTTTCTCTTCTTCTCCAAAGAGACTTGTGGTTTAAGGGGAGGCAATGCATCAAGAGAGCACGTTGAGGCCTCTTGCATGGCCTCAGATGAATTGTAGCCGGTGATCAAGCAAGAGGAGGAGGCGTTGCTCTGCTCTCCATTTTGCTGGTGAGGGAGGAGAGAGATCTCAATAGGGTCTAGAAAGAGAGGACATTGGTGGTGATACAAGAAGGCTTCCATTTTGATGAAATGATGAAGAAATTAAAGATTGGTTTTGACTGTGCTGAGGTACAGAGCACTGAGAAGAGAGAAAGAGGAAATGGATAGAGAGGTCACTGGCTACTAGATATGAAACAAAGAGCAAGGTGGGTCTTGTGGCAGGGTTCCTCTTGGTTTATATAAAAAAGTTAGAGAGAGAGAGAGATGATAAGTCCTCTCATACTTGCTGGGGAAAAAAAATTACTATATAGAGTGTCATTTATTGCAAATCATACATAGAAGATACAAATGTGATGATAATATATAATAGTACTATTAATTTTATATCATTGTGAATAGCAAACAGAGCAGTATAAAATTCAAATATGAGTACAAATCAACGTAATATGAAAACCATAGTAATTCTCTAACTTTAGAATTGGTACTAGGACACATCATATTCTCCTTTCGTATATGGATTTCAATAGAGGATTCAACTTATGACTGTTCACATATTTACTCGTTATTGTGGAGGC